>NC_081414.1:785706432-785728932 GCF_030272615.1 Cryptomeria japonica
GCATCCCTATGCATACACTTGCCCGCATGCATTGTTTATCAACAGTTTCCTATTTATAAACAATTAGGTAATCGCTTAATCTCCTTGATCACATTTCCCATGATCAATCATAGCCATCGGATCTTCAATCTTGTCCAGGTTCAATGCATCTTTCGATCTGAAAATGTTTTACCCCACCTTGGAACTTGTATATTAGTCTTCGAACTTGTGCCAGGGTATTGTGGTTCAATCTGAGCTATAGATCTTCATGTCGACTTTTAATTGCCTTAGATTCATTAACAAACTTCATTCACGGCTCACCAATCATTGATCAGTTCCAGCTCATCAGCTTCCTTCATTAAATAACACATGTAAACATTTAATGCATTCTGTTATAGCTCGGTTACAACTCGGTAACAACTTGGTGACTACTAAACTTCACTTGGTAGATATTCCGCCTTCATTAACCAATAGCGATAACCTTAGGCTTTACCAACTAGGTTCTTTGCTTGATAACATAGTATAGTATTAACCTTTATATTTACAACATATGTATGATGTTTAAAACAATCTAAACATCATGATCTCATCATTGTCTGACTTGATACTAGTTGCCCATTGAATACCTTATTCATCATATTCTTTCCTGTGTCTTTTACCGACATCTTTATAATCTTCATATCATACTTCTCAAGATATGGCAACATCATACTGAATTAGAAAATCAATTTCTTGACATCAATGATAAAATAATAATATCAAAATATTAAACATCTTTAATCAATTATATCCATAATCATCAACAACCTTCTCAATATTCTTATGAAATACCAACAATCTTTCATTATCTGTTATAATGCAACATTGCCAACATCTTGTTGGAATCAGGGATCGCTAAGAGGGGGGGTGAATTAGTGATCTATCGATTAGAAAAAATTTAGACTTAACTTTAAACCAGTGAAAGCATAAACATGAAACTAAAATGCAGGAACATAAAACAATCAACCACAAGATCATAACAGTAGAATTTTTACGTGGAAACCCAAATGGGAAAAACCACAGTGGGATTGGAACCCACAATATTATTCCACTATGGCTAGTAGAAAAACAATATTACAATATGGGGAATGCACGGGCATTCAAGCACACAACTCAAATACAATAAGGGCTACAACTCTGAAAGGATCACTGACTTACTGATCAAATACAATGATGAAATACAATGAAAATAACTCTAGATTACCATCGACAATGCATGGATGAGTTCTAGTTGAGTGCCAAATATACTGACAGTATCACCTCTATTGTTCTACTATGTTTTCCCTTGTTCAGTGTCTTAGTGAGCTACTGGATCAACAATGTGCTTGTGAAACTATGCCAAAATGGATTCAGAATCACCACTCACTCGCATACAACCACACCATACATCAAAAAGGTCATCTACACTAGACATATATCCGCAATCATAAAATAGATCATTTATCATGTTCGGCTTGCTAATGTAACATGTAGTCATATGTTAGCTTGATCGGATCACCAAATATAAATGTGGATCACCAAAACAAAAATAAAATGATGTCTCCATGTTGGCTCAATCAACCCATATATGATTCATGGCTCCACAATCATTGGAAATATTTCGAACCAAAACTGTTGTGTTAAACCTAAAAAAAAAGTTAATTGGCTACCGGTTGACATCCACTTCCAAAAATCAAGATCCATGATTATCGGATAGGAATATCATGAAGAGTTGTTATCAATAACAATCCTAAACTAATGATCAACCATAAGAAGCCACCAGATGAGTGAATTGCTAACAATCTCCCCCTTTGGCATTGATGGAAACACTCGTGAAAAATGGTTGTGTTGAAAACTGTACACTGGATGAAAAATAATTTCTAAGGCTCCCCCTTAGATAAATAATTTTGAAACCTATAATTACACTCTTCTATACTGTACATTTTTCACATTTTCTCTCTCCCTTCAAAGATAGGGTGTTGTCCAAAATTTATATACAGAGATACCTATCGGAGACTTTACAAATACTTGAAAATGTCAACAAAAATTATCTTCAAAGATCCTAGGTGATTTTCCCAGCCACTCTTCAAGTTATCCAAAACTGTAATGAATGCACTCAATACAATTGCATGAATCTCTACTTCCTTCAGATCAGATGACATAGGTTGGGCCATTGCCTTCATACAATCTACCTTATTGTTCAACATGGTGTCCAACCAGGGGGCAATCAGGTTCCAGAGTTCACAAACCCTCCTCAAAATTCTATCTTTATCCACATTAAGGCTCAAGATTTGATCATTTAGATTGATTACCTTTCCTTCAACACTACTGGTTAGAGCTACATTGGGATCAAAATACTGTGAAATACTAGCAAGTTTGCCCTAGAAAACACTTATTTAATTGTCTATATCTATAGTGAACTTGAGAAAAATTAGACAAGACTTATATAATTTACCACCTTCTGTCAAATGCATCTAAAATAACATGCAGGCCTTTATTCAACTCACACTATCATCTTAAATCATCTTCCTGAATCGCTGCATCCTTATTTCCTTGAATCTATCCAAAACTCGCTTAGTAGTGGACATCTCTAAAGAATCAAAACTAGTATTAACAATATTAATCAATTATAACAATTTACCATAGGGGCTAGAATTAGGATCTAATTTTACACCCAGGCCCACCTTCTACAAAACATCAACTAACCTCAAAATAATATTTTTATCTTCAGATTATAATTTTACCAGATCGTGGTTGGCCTTAGCTTGAATAGTTGTTGCAAGCATCATCTTTTCTGCGTGAGAAATTTGTCCAAGGTTCAGTAGACAATCTAGATTAATACATATTTGAGGTGGGGTCCTTGTGACTACAAGAGTGTCAATTGTTGATTCAACAACTCCTTTACCCTTGTCTACCTCAGCAACCTTTACCTCTACTTTCTCAGGTTCCTTCTTCTCTGCTCCATCCTCTTTATCTTGTGCATCAGTGTTTCCACTTGGTGCAGTATCATCCTTTTTAATCTCAGGGAGTGCTTCAGTAGTGTCCACCACCAAAAGATTATCACTAGTCTCAACATCAAGAGTTGTACGGTCTTGATCTTTTGGATGTCCCTTAGTCTGAGTTTCATCCTTTTGATCACTGGGAGCACCTTCTTTTACTTCCAACTGAGAAGACTTAAATGCATCTTTATAATTTAAAGGATCATTCACAATTATTTTTCTCCATATATCTTTAGTTTCCTTTCTTACCTCTTCCACCTTCCCGATTGTCAATCTGTTTACCCTATTTTTCTTCTGAATTCTTTCTTATTAGCTTCCTCAATGAGCCTTTTGACTTCATCTTAGGTGATACATGTGCAAACATTTATCAATTCTCTTTCTTTCATTTCCTTATTTGTTTTACTAATAGTCGGTCTCCTTGCATCAATAATATTTTATAGGTCCTTAGGGATGCTCTTCTCCACCTCAATCAATGTTTTACTAAAATTGTGCAAGTATAAAACAATAGCTTCTTCAACCTTTCTCTGATCTCCCTCATCTAGATGCTCATAATAAATTCCAAGATTCTTCAAGTTTCCATCAACTATTATTTCATCTATTAATTGGTCAGTTGATAATGGAGGAACAATTGTATATTTACCTTCCAGGTCACCGGATTCAAGGTCTTTGTCAATTTGAGTTCTAACTTGTCTTCCTCTCTTGGGCCTCTTGGTAGGGGCAGGTTCAGATTTTTATTTATTTCATAGCTAGCCTCCACCAGACTGTAGCTTCCTCACAACCCTTATGAATTCACCTTTCTAATTAGCCTTGCCTACTTCCTCCTTAGATTCTGTCTCAAAAACCACCAGAGACAACAACATAAGTCCTCTTAGACTTCTCCTTTTTCTTCAACACTCCCTTTCCAGATGGGTTATGTCTTGAAGATGGTGCCACCGAAGTAGGGGAACACTTGGTCTCTTTTGTTTTATCATTAGAGGGAACCAAGTCATCCTTAGGCTCTTTGGTTTCCTCTTTGGCCTCCATATGTGCATGTTTCTCTTTGGCCTTCTTCACCTGCTCCTAGGAAAATCCCATCTACACTGCTACTTCCTCAACCATCTTTGAATTTTTTTCTTTTTCTAGCAGGTGCAGTGAATTGTTTGTGCAATTCAAGGTATTTCTCCTTAAATATTCCAAATCTTTCCTCCCTATCATTAACCAGCCAACTCAATATATTTTGGGCATATAATTCTAAGGTAGAAGCATCAACTTCATATCCCATAGGAAGAATCCATATTTTCCTTGGCTCAAGTGCTTCCAGTAAATATTGGTCCTTGTCAATCATGAAGCAAATTGTTTCTTCATATTTCTCTACTATCTTCTTCGAGATTCTTTCTCTGCTCTTCATTGCAACTTGGACAGTTTTGAAGTAACCCCAGAGAGTGGATATCCTCATTGTGGCATCACCAATCCCCATAATCCCTTCTTGGATTTTCCTAGCAACTGGCCTATCATAAGCCCATTAGACCTTCCCTTGAACATTGAGGATTCCATTCATAAAGTAGAAAGCCAAACAAATGATAAGATTGCCAAATTTAAAAATGTTCTTCTTGTCTTATTTTATTTTCTTCAAATTTATTAGCAACTCGTTCAAAAGGACAATACAAAAATCATACCTCTTGTCTTCCTTTAACATCAAATAGGCAAAATATATGGTTGTACCAAAGAAAGATTTGTGTTTTCTTGACTGCTAAACTTTGTATCTGACCACCATTTATGTAAACTTCACATCATGCTCTATAATGTCATTTATGGTCATCATTTGGCTAACAAACTGGGAACTAGTGGCGGCAATCACGGTGTTGTTTGATATTTTCTCACACTAGGAACTTCATCGGATGAGCTTAGACAAGTAACGACCTAGATTTCTTGCTTGGTAGTTTTGTGAGGCTTGTCCAACCACATAAATTCATCATTGATTTCGCTAACTACAAACCCAATCCATTATTTCTCATCAAAAATCAGAAAATGCACAAATTGAGAAAAACCCTTGGTCTGCAAATGCTGATATTTTGGCTTGAGATTTCCCAAGTTGTCCACCAGATACTTTTTGTATAGTTTCAACATGTCTACACACCCAAGTTCATCAATATCACAGTGGATGTATGCCCTTATGTCTTTATTGTGAAGAACAACGTAGGGTACAGAGGAAAATGCACCTTCAGGATCATCCTCGATAGATTTAAAAGGATGTTTCTTAAAAATAGTTCAAGTCATATCCTTAATCTAAACAACCAACGGGGTAGCAATTATAGAATATGAAGCCATTTTGAACATAGGGTTTGTGGAAACAGATAGCTTGAAACAGATAAATACCTTAAGTCACAATTGGCAATGAAAAATCACTTCAGAGTCACTGAAATCGATGTTTAGATCGCCAAATCAATTCTCTCTTCTGCTCTGCATTATTCTCTTGATCTCATTTTATTGAATGAAACTTTTAAATGCTTTTTTAATCTTCAAAAACCTAATTTTCCATTTTAATAAATGTTGTAATCAGTTACCTTGATTTTCATGGAGTCGCTTACCAGAGCATAAAATCTTCACTGAAACTTTCGAACAACATTTGCATATGCTATTTAAGCGTTCTGCAACCTTCTGAAATCAATTGCAGATCACCGAAGAGGGGGTTCTTAGAATCGGCATGAAAAGTTCCCCCTAAGGCATATATCCCTAGTTACTAGATGAAGATCCTACACCCGATTCGAGTGTAGATCCATTGTCTATTTTAGATTCATCTTTTCTTACCCATATCTTCCATTCTTATCTATGATCTCTTCTATCTTTTTCTTTACTTTCTCATCTAATTTGTTCTTGTCTATCAAAGCATTGTTCTTGCTTTTGTAGTATATTGCAATGTGATCAGTTTTATTGCATGCACGACAAACAATATTCTGCATTAGTCTAGAGTTCATTTGATTTGGTCTCATCCTACATTGGTTAAATATATGTCCAAACATCCTACAATCATAGAATATCTTGTTTTGGAAGTTATTCATTACTTCTCTATACATATTTGACTTGTGACCAAAATTATTGCATATGAAACACTGACCGGCAAAGGTAGAACCATTATTTATATTGTTTATTCTATTATTCATCCTAATACTGCATTGATTTTCCATATGACCAAATTTAATGCGAGTAAAATATCTACCATTGAATTTATGAGCATTAGGTTGTCTTACCAAAGGATTTTTATTCTTCTTCTGATTAGGTTTTGCATTGCCTTGTCCAGATCCAAAGGATTCTCCTTTCTCAAATCTAAGTCCTTGCATGTCCTTTCCATGTCTATGACTTTCCAACATCTCATTGAGACTTACAAAGCAAGCTTTTAATTTATCTTTGTATTCATTAGCATTAGAAAGTTCATCCCTTAAGGCAATAATCTATCATTCAAGTTCTTGTCCATTATTCCTTGATAATGTAAACTCAAGCTTCAACTGATCATTCTCGTAGGTAAGCCTGAAACATTCATTTGCTCTCTCCTTCAATGATTGTGTTAGATTCTTTTCATTCTTCTTCGGATCCTCAATCTCCTTAGTCAACCTCATCACAATGGATTGCATCTCATTCTTCAATGCAACATTCTCTCTCTCAATTTTGTCAACTTCATCATCTTTACCCTTATTTTCCATGATTTGATCTTCTTTCTCCCTTTAACATCATAAAATTGTGACCCTTGCAATTTTGACTATGTTTTAGGTTGTTACTTTGGTGTCTGCATCTCCCTACTTAATTGAGGCTTCTTTCTACATCATTCTTCCAAATCTCCTCATGTTTCAACCCTTGCATCACCTTGTGACCCTGTCCAAGCCCCAAAATAGGGCAAGACAGGGGTATGGCATCCTTTTCCTCCCTCTTTGGGTGGCCCTAAAATGGGTCCATCTGACCCTTAGACCCAATTTGTTCTTCGGGATTTTATTTCGCCTATGTTGACCTTCAGTGAGATGAAAATTGATCCTCCTAAGAAATTATAAAAGGGGATCTAGTACTCTCATTTGCATATACAACAATAAGCTAAGATAAGCAAAAATTGGGAAAACAAGCAGAAGGTCTCCATTAGAGTCATCAAGCGTTCAAGTCTTCAAGTCTTCAAGCATCCATCAAGTCTTCTTCTTCATGTGTCTTCTTCATTCATCTATTAACACAAGATTACACCATTCATTTTCAAGCATGTATGTGTTAGGGTTTTGTCATGTTACATGCCATCTCATGCAACACTTGTGATTACATTCATGAAGCAAAGCAACCATCATCAACAAATTGGAGATCTACAAGGTATACATTTCCTTTATTTACATTTAAGCATTTTCAATTACTTTATTTCAAGGTTGATTCCTCAACTAAGGTTTGACTAAGGCAAACCCCTATCTACAACCCTTCTTCCCTTCTTTTCTATGTGTAGGTTGCAGGTGCACAGTTGTAATTGGAGATTTAGGCTTCATTTGCAAAGATAGAAAAACCCTTTTCGACTCGTGGATTTTTTGGAGGACTATGTGCAACTTGCACATGGTCCCAATGAATTTTCTCCAAATTTACAAGGTAGGTCCGTATTAGTCTAAATGCCTTAGATGCAAAGCTACAGCACGATCCTGAATCGGTAGCTCTTTATTTCACCCATTTTGTCTTCATTTTTTGCATAGTCAACAAGTCAACTCTTCTACTTACAAAAGAGGGTAAATTATAGTGCACCCTTGCAATTCCCTTAGTATTCATATCCTTATTCACTCTAGAGTTTGGATCTAGTTAATTCAACCCCTCTTTTTAATGTAAAGTATCTCCCAAGTGAGAATCATCCTAGTGATTTCCTTTCTCTCTTCTAGGTGGGGAATCACTAGGGTTCAATTTTTTACTTTACATTTTGGTGAACCTGACATCTTACATGCTTTACATTAAAAACTATTGCATATTTTTCATTTACAAGTTTAATTTTCTTGCAATTTACAAAAAATTAGTAGTTAATTCATTCGAAACCCTAGTTGCAAATCACATTTATAAAATTAAGTGGTTAGTCAAAACCCTAATTTTCAAATATCAACTTGAACTTGTGCAAAAATTGGATTTACATTTAATTTTCAAATGGGTGACTATTTTCAGACTTGTCTTCTTGCCTAAAATTTAAATTTTCAATTCCCCTCCTTTTCAAATTTAATTGTATTTTGTGCGATTTTCAATCAATCTCAACCAATTTCAATTTTTGAAATATTATTTAAGGTGGCCCTATCCATTAGGTTTGACCTTTTTCAAAATTCCAATTCAATTACTTATCTTTTTCAAAACCCTAATAGGGTCCTATTTCGACATTCAAACTTTAATTTCACCTATCTAGAGATTGTAAAATCAATCAATTTTTGGGGGTTCTCTCTCAAATCATCATACCTTTCATCACTGAAATTTTTCTAAAAGGTTGGGAGGACTGTGTGCAACTTACACACGGTCATTGGCTTTTTTCCCAAAATTTTGGGAGACTACTATGATTGTATTTAATTGTTTAAATCCAAAAAATTAGCTATTTTTATTGAATTTTTATCCCTCTAAAATCAAAAACATTTTCCAATTTCAACATTGTAACTTTCAAGGAAATGTTTAAAATTAAGTGGTTAATTATACTCTGCCCTAATTTTAAGATCTTAATTGTGTCCATTTTAAATTTGAAATGAAGTGGTATCCCATAGGCCCTAATTTAAAAATTCAATCTCTTTTGGATAATTTTAAATTTAAAATTAAGAGGTTATTTTTTTAAATAATCCTAATTTTAAATTTCAATTTCCCAGGAGGTTTCACTATTATTCTTTCAATCAATTTGTTCATTTAATTGAATAATCATTTTTCTTAGAATTTTGAATTATTCAATTATTTTCCCAGTTTCAAATTTCAAAATTTAAATTTATAATTTACAATTCAAATTCCATTTTGCCTCCTTTATTCAATTTTCTATATGCATGTATGGTGTGAAAATTATTATGGTTAAATGTCATATGAGTTTCTTGTTTGATCATAAGTGCATATGGAGTTCTTATCTTATTTTGCTAATTCAATTTCAAGTTACATTAAATATGTTCATGATGTTACCTTTCATGCATATGATGATAATTTAGTTCTCCCTTTCATTCATACCTATGATTTACCCTCTCCCAAAATTGATCTCATTAATGAAGACACATTGGTGCAAAAAGGGAATATTGATACTTCTTTCAAAGATCTCCCTCCTAAAGATGAATCTTTGGAGAATTATGTTCCTTCTTCTCCTAAAATGTACCTCCCACATAAGGATTATTTGTGCAAGAGGATGATATTATTGTTGGACACAATGGATCACTAAGAGGGGGGTGAATCACTAATTTAAATTATTTTCCTTCAAAAAGGAGATGTCGGTAATATATAAAACAAACTGAGTGCTAACCGGTAACTTAAACATTGCAAGTAGAGTGTGTAAAAGGACTAGCTAAAACATTAGCATACCGCATGCACAAGAATACATCACAAAACACCTAATATATATGAGGAAAACCCAATGTGGGAAAAACCTCAGTGAGAATAGCTGATGGAGATCTTCTGCTCCAATCCAGCATCACAATGAATCTTTGATTACAATATTTAGGGCACCAACCCCTGATTTATGAGCACCAACTCAAAGGAGCACCAACCCCTGCACAATTTATAGCCTACAACCTAAAGGAGCTACAACCCCTGCACTAAGATACAACTTAGTGAAAACAGTATAAGACTCGGATATACAAATGAACTCACTGTTGCAAATGAAATTTTTCAACCTTACAATATTCTCCTCTTTTGGTTTTAGCCTTACTGGTCTGTATCCTCTCCACTTACTTTGCAACTTGACTTTGATGATCACTTTTCTTAATCCCCTCTCATAGTGACATCCTTCTCTCAACTCACACTCAATCACTCTTAATTAGGCACAACTTCTTCTAGTTTGTCACTTATGTGTTCAATGCACTCTCCATTGGTTGTTCCTTATACTGGTTTACTTTGCTTCTCCTTATCAGTCAATACTTCACTCATAAACACTTCAAGTGTTTATCTCTTTGGCTCTCAAACAATAATTTCTCACTTGTCTTCTTTCTGCAACAGCAGAAATCACAGCCTCAAGTCATCATATTTAAACTTGAGCTTTCCCATCAAGAATCATTTCAAACTTGGGGCGGTTAGGGTTTCCTTCACTCAACAAAATCTGCATGAGATCTGATCCAGTCTGTCTTGGATCGATCACCTATACTCAAGGAATGCATATGTACACATTTCACTTATACAATGCATACTTGCTAAAGATAGCAGTCTCGTACATGATTTTCTACCTTGAAATCTGTCAACTCATAAAAGGATCAGTTGTTTCCTTTTCAAGGTCTTCTTGCAATCTAATTTCATTGCTTTGATCTAGACACCAACTACTCCCTAATCTTCCTTTTTCATTATTTCTTCCTCAAGCCACATCAATCAGTTACAATCCCATGATTTTTTGTTGTTTCATTAATGTCAACTAGCTTTCAACAACCATGTCGATGGAGGCTTCACAGACCATTTCATGTTTGTCACCTCTGCTCCACATGGCATCATAATGGTCATACACTCAGCTCACCAACACAAGGTTAGTTTACGCTTGAACATTTATCAAACGCATACTGGTACAAACCTTTACTGATGAGACCTTCTCCTCCTGCTAACCAGTAGTGCACACTACACCGGTAGCCCATCTTCACCTCTAGTGGTTTGTGATTACTTTAACATTCTACCTCTTCATCAAAAATAGGAAACCAAACTCCAGACCGGTTTAATCTCTATCGGTTATCACTCAACATGCTCACACACACATGTATCTCACCTCATACCAATGAAGTCACTAATAGTCTCAACAACTACTTGTCTTTCACCATACCCGTACATTCTTCTTCATAATGGATGGCATGCCTCTACTAGTAGCCTACCTACAATACCAGTTGACATCAATGACAACTCAATGCCAACAATCATGCCTACTTATCCTAGTGATACTATACCTTATTTTCATGATCTTTCCTCTACAGATGAAGCACTCATTACATATGATATTCCCTTTCCTAATCAAAAAGATGTCATAGAGAAAGAAGATAAAATTATTAGCGATTTCCTTGATTCTCTTCTTTCTTAAGATGTATCTTTAGAGAAAAAAGAGCCTAGTCAATTCAATACCATTCATGATTCTAGATATGAGAATCCTAGACCTTCGTAATATCTTACAAGTTGCAAAATACATATGTGAAAGAAGTAATATGAAAAAGGAACTAGAGAAAAAATATGGTTCTGAACTACATCACTCATTTAATGTTGGCAAAAAAAAGAAAGATCCCAATATTCTTTTTACCTCTCTTCCTTCCCCTCCTCATTCTATGAAACATGTTTATAGCCAACTTAATCTTGTGAAAAAACTTCATGATATCTTAGCTAAGATTTCCCTTTGGGATTTAATTATAACTTCACCTTCATATCATAAGTTGATCCAAGAAGCCTTACAAAGGGTGGTTCCTCATCCTTCCTCTAAACCAAATGATATCACATTATCACAAGATGAATTGTCTTCTATAGAGGTTAAAAATAGAGATGATCCCCTTATGATTACTTCTTTCATTTATGAACAAAAGATAAGAAGTAGTTTAATTGATAATGGGTCACCTCTTAACATTTTTTGTGTTGACTTATTAGATAAGATAAATTGGGATTATTCTATTCAACCCGATCATCTTGGTGTGTGTGGCTTTCATAATGTTCCTTGAGAGTCACTTGGTATAGTCATATTACCTATTAAAGTAGGGCTTGTGATTTTCCCTACTCCTATTCATGTCATGCCAAACCATTTTAATTATAACCTTCTTCTAGGTACACCATGGATTCATTCTATGAATGCGGCCCCTTCTACCCTTCATTGCACAATTAAATTCATATAGAACAATGAACTTTACTTAATAAAGGTTGATTCTAGTCCTTATAATTTCACTTATGATAAAGTGGGATATATCCCCCCCTTTAGTACTATGACTCCTTTAGCAACACCATCGCCTATCAATAATGCTTCTAAAAAAATAATTGGGGTACAAGAGACTTTACACCCTCCTCAAATGGATAAAAGACCCCTCAATCTAAGATTGAAGCCTCTAAGCCTTTTGTGTCTTTTATCCAAGCTTCTAAACAAATTTCCACTTCTCCTTCTAAAACATGTCTTGATAGGAACAAATACAATGTATGAGTTCTAAGATGTGTGCAACAAATTCTTGAAAGTCATAAAAAATAATAGTTTCCTTTGTCAACATCCTCTTCTCCATTGTCTTTTAAATCCACACCTTCTCATTCTAATTTTGAGTTACAACAATAAAATGTGTTGACCAATCTTCTTAATTCCAACTTAATATCTCCTCTTTGTCCTAAACGAAGAAGAAAACATAAACAACATTCTCAAGCTTCTTCTTTTTTTAAATATCATCAAACCCATGGCCATTCTACTAATGAGCGTCCTTTTAAAACACAAATACAACATTACATTGATTCAAGCATGTTCAAAATAACATCTAATAATGAATGGTATATTCATCATGATAATTGAAAATAAAATTCAAGTTCTTATTATGGTACTCCTCACTATGTGACATAGTTAGCCTACCTATTGGGGGGTCCTTGTCATTTATGGTGGTACAATTTTAGATGCAATCATACTTAGTGAGCAACGTAATAGTCTATTTATTCTGACCTCTAAGCTTGGGGGGAAAGAATATTCATTTTCCTCTTTCCAAGGTTTCACTATTTTCTTTATGGAGTACATTATTCATAAACTTGATGTCCTTTCTTGCATGGAGTTATCCTTCTATTAGGATTCCCACAGATACTGAGAGGGGGGGGTGGTGAATTAGTATCTAACCAATGAGTTGAATTTCTTAACTTAAAACATGTAGAACATATTATAACAATGTACCGGTATGCAAGAAATAATGCAATAAACAGAATTAAAAGCATCCACATGAAAAGCACACTATAACATAGGGATTTAACGAGGAAATCTGGTGTGGGAAAAACCTCGGTGGGATTTGTGACCCACAATATTCACTTACTGGCCAATAAGAGAATATTACTGCTACAAGAGGGGCCTACACATGCAGGAAGGCCAACTGCCTAGAGCTCACTGCTCAAATACAAAATAGGAAGTCTCACTGACTTACAAAAATGGATTATATAAATCTAGTGTCTTGTACTGCTTCAAGATAGCATCTATAATGCTAGATCCAGTACCGATTTCTGCTCTGCTTCTTACATAAACCCTTAACCTATAATTTGCTTAATAGGTCTACCTTATTTCACCTAAATATATTCCTCTCACTTACTTACAAATGTTCTATAATGATCTCTCTTAAATAAGAGTCATTTTACAACTTGCCAAGTCGTCTTACAAATATTTTACAATAATAAACAAAATATAATATAACAAAAATCTTGTCAGCCTCTGTGCCGGTATGCTTCCTTTCTCTGTCGGTGCCGGTGTAGACTCTGATCTTTCTAGTGTTGGTGTAATGCCTTGTCGGTGCCATAGGATTGTAAGGTTGCCATCAATAACAAAACCTACAATCACCTACAATGTCTCATTGGAGTGTGCATATTCCAACAATCTCCCCCTTTGGCATTGATGGCAACACTCATGAGAAAATTCAAAAGTGTATCCAAAACTTGTAATCCAAAAATGTTTCCAAAAATGTTTCCAAAAATATGTTATCAAAAATATAAGAGCTCCCCCTGAGTAGATAAGTCTTCTGTCAATTATTTTCTCATACTACTACTCCCCCTTTGGCATCAATGACAAGGGTTGTCAAGATGTCAGTAGAGTTGTAGTCTCAACCTTGTAACTGGGTGGTTACAATTTGAAAAAGATCTCCCAAAATCAAGTTTATACTTTCCATAAACTTCTTGTTGTCATTTATTGTTCTCCCTGTTCTTTGAACTGTACCAGTGATGTGCTGCATATGCTTTGTCGGTGTTCTCTGTCCCTGTACTAGTGCCTCAAATATTTCCTTCCGTAATGATGCTAGATAGTCCAATCCTGGACTTAGTCTTAGTCTCAAATCCTTTGCCTTATTTACTACTCTCTCCTTTTCTCTTTCTAACTTCAGTAACTATTCCTCAAACCCTGTTATCTTTTTCTCAAAAACTGATAATGTATCAAGTGAATTAACAAAATTGTCAGCAAGTTTATTAATTTCTTCTTGTATCTTGCTTATTTTCTTATCTATGTCTACTATCAAAAAGTTTGTCTTGCAAGTATCTTTGTATAGAGTTTTAAATTCCTTCAATATGTTACATAGTTCTGGTAGAAGTGTGTCAAACTCCCTAGTACACTTCTTTATTTGATCTTCAAAGAATTTTTTCTTTTCAATTTCTAACTTATCCTTCAATGCCTCTTCCTTTATTTGCTCAACAGTCACTGTGTTGTCAGTAATATACTTTGACAAAGTGTCAAGTTGACTTAAAGAATCCTTATTATCTATGTTGCATTTAGGAGCTATCATCCTCAAAATTGGGATTGTGTCATCTATAGCTTTATAAGCATGTGAACTACAATTTGTTATCCTTTTGATGGAGTCCAAAAGTACTTCAGTTACATTTGTTGATTTGTAACCTATTGAGGAGGAACCAACATTATAAATTCTATTGGTGGAGGAAGTAACCAAGCTTGTAGTGACCTCTGGTAGGTCAGTTTGTGTTTCCATTTCTTTAAGCAAGGGTTTTTGTTTCTCTCCTGTTGTCGGTGGCACTGTTTCCATGTCAATCTGTTCCTGTTCTAGAGCCTGTTGCTCTGCTTGTCTCTCTATCTATGTCTCTATCTGTTTCCCTATGCTATCATCTATCGATTTATCTTCAGTGTTAATAGTGTTGTCAGTTACCGGTGGCTCACTAGCCATATCTATCTTTCCGGTTGTATCTTTGTCTATCATAATGTTGACCTTTTGTGTATCAACATCAACTGTGTATAGTACTTAAGGATTAGGATTTGTGTCCTCTATGTCCATACTCTCATCTGTCTATTTATCTTCAGTAGTTGTTACCGGTGATGTAATTGGATGTGGTGGGAGTAAGTTGTCTTTTACTTTGATACTAGGAGGTCCACCAACCTTTCCTTTTCCTTTGTCTCTTTCCTTCTGGTATACCTTTATTGGTTTGGGGTTCTTGTACTCTTCTTGTTTCTCTTTCTCCACAAGGAATATGTCCCATGCATTTTCTGTTTCCTCTGTTACTTCATTTAGAAATTTGTCAAGAGGGGCCATATTTTGTTTAGTCTTCTTCTTCTTTGGTGTCAACTTTTTCTTTGGTGTTGTCTTTCTAACCAAAGACCTCACGGCCTATTGTTTTTGTCTAGTCCTTTTAGGCGAGGGTGTGGATGCTGGTGAAGGATCCCTTTTCCTTACAACTCTTTTGAAAGTTGCAGGCATGTCATTCTCTGAAGAAGTAGCTACTGGTGATAGGTGAGTCTCAGGTTGTAGAGTTCCTAACTCATCCTCAGTGATACTGGTTTGTTTCAATACATCTTCTTTAATAGCCTTAGCCTATCTAGAACCTCTTCTCACAACTATTTCAACATTTTTCACTCTCTTCTTAGATTGAATTTTACTTTCTATGGCCTCAGCACTACCAAATACTTCTTCCTTTGGTTCCCTGGGTGCTTCCAAAAGTGCTTTAGCATAAGTTTCAATGATATGATCATCGATCTCATAACCCATCTCTGTTACCCAAATTATTCTTGGGATGACTGCTTCCATCCAGATCTCATCCTTTTTTATTACAAAACATATTTCATCCTTGTATTTGTTAACAATTTCCTATGATAGTCTGATTCTTTTGTTCATTCTAGCCTTTAGTGCTTGAAAATAGTCATGAATATTCTTTTCTTTGTTTTCACCCATGTTGTTGAATAGGTCTGTTAACTGTTTTCCTGCCATAATATCAAATCCAAGGTTCTTATTGCCTATACCAAGAACCTATTTGGTTATGTGTAGCATCAAGCATACAAGTAGATTTCCAAATCTAAAGGTTCCTTTCTTATCCTTCTTGATTTTACCTAAGTTATCAATCAACTCATCTTTTAACCATTCACATATATCAATTTTTACATTGTCTTTAACCATGTCATAAGCACTCTTCATGCATAAACCGGAAACTGAGTTAAGTCTATTTGCATGAGTTGCTTTGTATCCTAAAATCATGCTAACAAATCTCACATTTATATCAGTCACATCATTAACCCTTAGAGACCTTCTGTCTAATGTTGCACCAGTTAAGTTCATTACTAGGTCATTAGAGACCTTCTTAGTCTTGTCTGGTCTGTTACCTGTGGAAGGTAACCCTATTACTACTTTCACATCTTCCTTTGTAATTTTGTGAACTGAATCAAGCCAAAAGAATGAACCATGTACCCTGCTTAAAACTATCCTAATCACTTCCTTGGGAAATTCAGAAATGCAGAGGATTTCAATGAATCCTAGGGTTTCAACAACTTTATGTTCAGGTTTTACATTTCCAAAATTGTCACATATAACAGTCTTATACATGCTTTTAATTTCTTCATCTCCTAATTCCTCTATGTTGCAATGAATGTATATTCTGGGATCTTTTGCAAAAACAACTCATTTTGGAATTTGGGAAAAAGTACCTATATTGTCATCTTTCTTAGCTACCTCGGGAACTAGCTGAAATACGGGCCTAGGGCATTTTATAACTTTGAATACTGTAGGGTTTGCTATGAATTCAGGTGCATAGGAGGATGCCATGATGATAAATACCTTTTTTTGCCTTTGGATGGATTGATTGCTGAAGTGCTTTGCCTCTTTGCTCGAAATGCCTTAGCTCTGGAGATTTTGCACTCTTCGAATTTTTGAAACCTCGGTGAAATGAAATGGAGCCAAAACCACAAATTTATAATGTTTATTTGCCATCTACCACATTTAATGTATGTCAGTTAAGTAGTCACTTAACATTGTCTGCTGGTATAGAAGTAATTTCCAACTTCTCACCATTAACCGAGGGAATTATAGCATATGTCTCATTGATTGCCAAACCCTCAAGGAAATTTTCTTCAATTTGATGAAGAGCTTCCTACAAGTGGAGTATTACTCTGTCTTGTCGGTGAAGCACTACTCTGTCTTGCCGGTGGAGTGTTGATTGGTTCTACCGGTGGAGGAGTATTCCCAACAATATTTAGGTCTGACTTTCTAATCCATTGTTTTGAGAATTCTTTCTTAACATCTTCAACTTTTTCTTTTCCTTTCAAACTAGAACTTTTGTTGTCTGTCGGTGATCCTTTACTTCTACAAAATTTTGCGATATGCCCAATCTTGTTACATGCATAACAAGTCACATTATTCTTCTGAATAGCTTTCCCATAACCTATGCTGGTTTGTGTTCTGCATTGATTAGATAGGTGTCCAAATCTTCCACAAACATAACATCTTACATTCATTTTGCAATTCTCAGAGTTATGACCAATTTTGTTACATTTTGAACATTGACCGGTGGGTGCATTAGTGTTTTGATAATTTCTAGATCTACATTCATTTTCTCTATGACCATACTTATTACAGTTAAAGCATTTTCCATTGAATTTATAATCATTAGGTTGTCTTACCAATTTTCTATGATCCTGAGTGTTTGCAGTACTGGAGCTTTCACCAACTTCAAAGCCAATTCCAGAAGTGTCACCTTTAGGTTTTTGATTCTTCAGCAAGTTACCAAGTTCCTCTGAGCTTTTCTTGAATTTCTCTTTATTTTGATTTGCAGTATCTAGTTCTCTTTCTAAGACTTCTTTCTATCTCATCAGTTCATTGGAGTCATTCTGAGTGTGCATCAGGTCTGTCTTCAATAAATCATTTTCATAGCTAAGTCTTGTGTTCTCATTTGCAGCATCACTTAGTCTTCTGGTCAAATCTTCTTCATTCTTCTTTCTATCCTCAATTTCTTTACAAAACCTCATAGTCATATCCTGCATCTCATTCTTTGTTGGCATGTTCTCTTGTTTCAGCTTGTTTATCATATCATTAAGTGATTCCTTTTCATCATTCTCATTTTGCATCTTTTCACAAATTTCTCTTCTCTTGTTTCTTGAAATAGTAAGATTCTCTTGAAGTGCTTGAATAATATCCTGAGCTGCCTTTAGATCATCTTCTAGTTTGATGTTTTTCAATTTTTCTACATCATAGTCTAAGAGAGCTGCTTCAAGTTGCTTCATCAAATTTTCCATCTCTATCGGTGTCAAGATCTTCCTCAAGCTGTTAGGCTTCTGAAAATAGAGGACCAAGCTCTGATACCAATTGTTAGGATTCCCACAGATACTGAGAGGGGGGGGTGAATCAATATCTAACCGATGAGTTGAATTTCTTAACTTAAAACATGTAGAACATATTATAACAGTGTACCGGTATGCAAGAAATAATGAAATAAACAGAATTAAAAGCATCCACATGAAAAGCACACCATAACATAGGGATTTAATGAGGAAACCCGGTGTGGGAAAAACCTCGATGGGATTTGTGACCCACAATATTCACTTACTGGCCAATAAGAGAATATTACTGCTATAAGAGGGGCCTGCACATGCAGGAAGGCCAACTGCCTAGAGCTCACTACTCAAATACAAAATAGGAAGTCTCACTGACTTACAAAAATGGATTATATAAATCTAGTGTCTTGTACTGCTTCAAGATAGCATCTATAATGCCAGATCCAGTACCTGTTTCCACTCTGCTTCTTACATAAACCCTTAACCTATAATTCGCTTAATAGGTCTACCTTATTTCGCCTAAATATATTCCTCTCACTTACTTACAAATGTTCTATAATGATCTCTCTTATATAAGAGTCATTTTACAACTTTCCAAGTCGGCTTACAAATATTTTATAATAGTAAACAAAATATAATATAACAAAAATCATGTCAGCCTCTGTGCCGGTATGCTTCCTTTCTCTGTTGGTGTCGGTGGTCTGAGTGTCGATGTAGAGTCTGATCTTGCTAGTGCTGGTGTAATGCCTTACCGGTGCCATAGGATTCTAAGGTTGCCATCAATGAAAAAACCTTCAATCACCTACAATGTCTCATTGGAGTGTGCATATGCCAACACCTTCATGCGAATGCATGTCTATTTTGTGAGTGGGATCTTTTCCTTGCTTGAAATGGTGCATCTATTATGAACAATCTCTCCTTAGAGAAATTTTGTGAACCTTCTTCTTCTTTCTCTATCTTTGAAAATTACCTCTTCTATTGTGTTATTCATAACTTGATGTCCTTTCTTGAATGGAGTTATCCTTCATGCGAGTGCATGTCTATTCCAGGGTTAGGGTGTATTCCTTGCTTGAAATGGTACATCTCTTATGAGTAATCTCTCTCTAGAAGTTGTGTAATTCTTCCAATTGTCCTACACTTGGGGGGTAAATGATCCCTCTCCCTCTCTCTTTCTCTAAGGATCCACACTTTCCTATTTTGTGGATGGTGTGAGTTTTATTACTTGATACCATTGCTTGTGTGAAGTTGTTGTTGTTTCCCAAGGGTTATCTCTTATACAAGAGGTGTAAGTCCTTGACTATAATTTATTTCACACTTGGTAATGTACATCTATAATAAATTCACCCATACCCATTTGGATAAAAGTGACTCATCCTTCATCAAGAGTCCCTTTCACCTAGCAATAGGAAGGAGGATTGAATTCTTGTTCTCTTATGCGCTTCGTTCTAGAAGATGCTATATTTGTCTAAGAAAACTCCTCTTGGAGGTAGATATCTTTTGAGAAAAGATCTCTTCTCCTCTAATAATCTCCTTTACACTTAGAACAAGATATCTCTTTTCAACTGTCTTATCATTGCTTGAAGAGTATTCCATCTCTTGCTTGGATCTATGAAATTGTTGCATAATGGATATCTTCTTTGTATTGAAGCTAGGTATCCTTATTCTACTTTTCTTAAGATATAAACATTAAACTATGTTGACATCTTAAGGGGGTGGCACCCACACTTCTCCTTTTGTATTATATTTCTCTTGTGCATTGTATCTCTTATATAGTGGGTCATTCTTGGAACCAGAGGGAAGCCTTTTAGAGTGATATGTCACCACTTTTCTCTTATACAATGGGTCATTCTTGAAACCAGAGGGAAGCCTCTTAGAGAGAGATGTCACCACTTTTCTCTTATGCAGGGTGATTATTCTCGAAACCAAAGCATAGTCTCTTAGAACTAGATGTCATGCCTTTCTTGACATTTGTACTATAAATCTTATACAGGTTATAGCATACTCAAGCATAGACTCCTATGAGGTGCTTTGAACCTCACGTGCAGACATGCGCACAAGATTGAGTGGAACTAATGGTTTTCTCACTCTCCTCCCTTACATGGATCACCTAGACAAAATCTAGGGCCTAGTTTTCCATGTCCTTTTTTCTCCACGGATTGCCTAATTCTAGGGGTGAGATGTCTATGGTTCCTTTTGTTCGTTTGTCTTCTTATGGATCACCAAAGTGTGTATTCATGTTCCCTCTCTCCTTCCTCTCATGAACTCATAGTTTTACTATTGATAGTTCATGGATGATGTCAACTTTTCTCTATTTTGTGACTATTGGTGTTCTTGTGATGGCATTGGTCTTTATGTTTAAATTATTTTCTGAGACATTTGAGTATCAAGATCTCTTGGGCTAGTTGATTTGTGGTCTTGTGCTTTGTTTTATCGTGTGTCTTTTGTGCTCTATCTTGTTTTGTTTGTCTTGTCCCTTTTATCTTGTATGCTCTTGCATATTTTTGAGTGAGTTAAGATCCTAATATTGGGGGCTTTTGTTCCCCAATATTAGTGATGTCTTATACTACCTGTCATATTGCTTCACATCTCTCATCTTCATCTCTCTCTTTCTTCTACTTTACCGGCAGTATTGGTGTAAGCCATACTCTCGCTAAAGTGGGGGCTAAATGTAGCATCTTAAAATTGTGACCCTTCCAATTTTAACCATGTTTTAGGTCCTCACCTTGGTGACTGCATCTCCCTACTCAATTGGGGCCCCTTTCTACATCATTCTTCCAAATCTCCTCATGTTTCAGCCCTTGCATCACCTTGTGACCAGTGATTTTTTTAGTGGCTAATATTTGCCAATTGGTTATTTTTTGAAATTAAGAAATCAAAATTTACCTAATAATTCAAGTTTTAAGGTGACCTAAATCGCCACATTTTTACAAAAAAAGTATTTTATTTTTAGCCAAATCACGAGAACTTATATAATTAAATATTTGAACTCAAAGATTCGCCAGAATATTCAATACATGATTGGATCAAATTTGTCAAAATTTTATAATTTATTGTAGAAATATAAATTATTTTTCAATAATATATCATCATTATAATTTATTTCAGGGTTATATCAACAATCTTTAACTACCATCATTGATTTTAAATATAATCTAATGACCATCATTGTATTCTATGAGGCAAAATGTAACTACAATTTATAAGTTATAATACTCATGGGGTTTGAAATTACTTTTCAATTGTTGACCTCAATGGAAATAAATGGTTTAAAATTAATTTTGGGCTTAATGAGTATTACAAATTATTGGTATATTTTATATCACAAAATACAAAGAGGGTTATTGGATTATTTTAAATCAATGTTAGTAACTAAATAATGTAGAATCTACCCCTTAAACTCATTAATGATTTCCACCTTCAAGCCTCTACTTTTCTATAAGAATTTAATTTTAAAATGAAAGGATTTGCAATTGTAATTAATGCATACTCTTATTATTTTCCAATATTCGTCAAGATTTTCTATCAAAAAATTTTGATGTTCAGTAATAAAATTAACTTTTTAAAAAAAATTAAGGAAATATTTGGCAATAAAATTATTATTTTTTTGTAAAAAAATTAAATATTCGTCAAGATTTTATATCTGTTTTTGGAGTGGGGGTTTTTTAAAGTTATCATTGCTTGTGACCCTATCCAAGCCCTAAAATAGGGCAAGATAGGGGCATAGCGCTCTTGTCCTCCCTCTTTAGGTGGCTCTAAAATGGGTCCATCTGACCCTTGGACCCAATTTGTTCTTCAGGATTTTATTTCCCCTATGTCAACCTTCAATGAGATCAAAATTGATCCTCCTAAGAAAGTATAAAAGGGGATCTAGTCCTCTCATTTGTATATGCAAGAATAAGTGAAGTATAGAAAAAATTGGGAAAATAAGTGAAAGGTCTTCATTATCGTCATCAAGCATCGCGCTCAAGTCTTCAAGTCTCCAAGCATCCATCAAGTCTTCTTCTTCATGTGTCTTCTTCATTCATCCATTTGAGAAACATTACAACATTCATTTGCAAGCATGTGTGTGTGTTAGGGTTTTGTCATGTTAAATGCCATCTCATGCAACACTTGTGATTACATTCAAGAAGCAAAGAAACCATCATCAACAAATTGTAG
>NC_081414.1:787233932-787351432 GCF_030272615.1 Cryptomeria japonica
CCCCTCGCTATCTTTCAATTTTGCTCCCGAGGGGGCATACTTGTGACCTTACGACCTTACATCTTTAAATGTTGAGAAAATTTTCAAATCTTCATCAAAAGTTGAGCAAAACATCTTTTTCAACTAAAGAAAATCAACCAAATAAGACCTCATCGCTAGGGGCATCTCAACTTCATCACTTTATATCAACTTGAGATTTCTCAACCATCTGTATCAAATCAATCACTAGGGGCATATAAGTTTCATCGCTTCATATCAAACTGATATTTGTCTTTTATCAGAAGCAATCTCTTAATGTTAATTAGTTTCATCGCTTTTCATCAAGCTGATTATTCATTTAAACTCAATCAAGGGTTTAAAGAGTATCTTTAATCACACTCAATCTAAGCAGGTGTTTAGTTTCATTCGTTTCTTGATCAAGATGAATAATTTATCTTCATCGTATCTTGATCAATCAAGTTCAAGATCTTTTTTTATCATCACTCACTGTGTCTAGATCAATCAAGTTCTAGATCAGTAAGATCCTCTTCTTGAGAAATCAAGTTCAAGTTTAGTATCTTTTGTTTTCTATCGTTCCTAGTTCAATCAAGTTCGGGAATGGTATCACTTTAATCAGACTTCATTCAGCTTCCTCGCTTCAAATCAAGCTTAACACCTCGCTTTTCATCTAGTTCGCGATGAATCAAGTTCAGAACTGACATCTCCTAAACATCAACTATTCTTTGAACCAACGCGCTGCTCGCACATTAATTCAAAGAGGGGCAAATGTAATACCCTAAAAATGGTCATCTAAACCACGAGCCCCTAATCTCGACAACATCACCAAGGTCCTAACCAAAGGCAATTAAATCAATCATGAGCACACAATTAATTCTTTAATCATCAAATGTCACATGGCAAAATCAATCACTCAATATTAATTAAATATTTATTTAATTAATTGATCATTCCAAGTAAATCATTTAAAACAATTATCTTATTTATTTTAATTAAATATCTTTTGCATATTTAATTAAATAAATCAATTTGCCATTAAATCATCAAAAAGAGGAATTAATTAAATAAATCAATTGAGCACAAATCTTCAAAAAAGGAAATAAATTAAAAAAGGAATTAATTGACAAAAAAGAATTAAAAACTGAGAAAAGAAATCAATTGGAGATAATCTTGAAAAACAAATTAAAAATTTATGGATAATGTCAAAGAAAGCAATTAAAACAATTAAATCTCAAAATTGAATGAAATAAAGAATAAATCATTTTTTTCTGATTTTAATCTTAATTTTAGTTCAACTTCCTTTAAAACTGAGAAAAGCATCCAATCACATCAATTCACCTGGATTGTGCTTCCTCTTGGAAAATCTTGACGGCTCATCATCATTTGATCTTAGCCGTTGGTTTCTTTTTGAATTTTCTATAAATTCAGGCTCATCTCTCATTCAAAAGGAGGTTGGAGAATACATCGTTATTATACTATTTTTGCTCTAGGCTCATTGCATATTAATTATTTCACATTGATTAGATCATTTAGATTGATATTTCTTAAATCTTGTTAGATCAATATTGCATCCATCTAGCATTCATCATGTTCATGTAGATAAAATCCTTCACCTTGATGTAGTCTAGTCACTGGTATTGCTTATAATCTGAGAGCAATCTTATACTTGCATCTTTTAGAAGGCAATGGGTCTATTTGTTATGGTTTATTATTCATTGATTATATCTGATTAACCATGCATGTAATGACTTGATTGAAGTGTTGTGCTTACAGATACAGGTCCACTTTTCACACACACACCTTACATACTTTACCTTTGCTTTTGCAATTGATCCTAAAGAGTGCTCTCCTTTGTGTAATATCCTTGTCCTTGGGTTTGTTCAAGAGTGTTCCCCTTAGCATCGACATTTCTCCAACTTCTAAAACACAAACTTGACTAGGAGGGTTTACACTTTCACCTTCCTCTTCTTGCACTAATTGAACCCTCTTTTCACTTCTTCTTTCACCTCCACTTGATGTAGACCCTTGATTCTTAGGACACTTGAATGTTGGGTGTCCAATTTCATTGAAATTGTAGCATCTTCTTGTGAATGTAGTTGAAATACCACCTCCTCCAAGTCTTCCTCTTGTGCCTCTAAAGCCACCTCTTGCATTAGCACTCCGCTCCTTACCCTTGCTTGCCTCTTCTTGGTCTTCATATGGTTGCTTGTTTGTAGAAAAGTATCCCTTTCCTCTTGTGTTGCTGCCTCTTCCTCTCATGAACTTGTCTTGCCTCCTCTTCAACTTCTCCTTAGCTTTCATGGCCAACTTGTAACACTCTTCTATTGTTCTAGGTGGGGAGAGACTAAGCTCATCTCGAATGTTATATCTCAAGCCACAAAGATATCTTGCTAATTTTTCTTCAACATCTTCCTCATGTGCTGCCCTTATGTCCAACTTGTGGAATTCATCTGTATAAGCTTGTACATCCATGTCTTTTTGTCTTAGATTTTGAAGCCTCTTGTATAATTGGACATTATAATCATTAGGTAAGAACTTATCATTCATCTTTTCCAAAATTTTATACCATGAGGTTATCTTTGGCTTGTCCTTCTTCCACCTATTAGCTTGTACACAATCCCACCAAAGTAGGGAATGTCCCTTCAACCTTGACTTAGCCACCTTTACCTTTTGATTCTCTTCCATTTCTTCATATTCAAAATAGTTTTCCAATGCTCCAATCTAGTCTGAGTTCTTCTCCATATAATTTACCACCATACAAGGGTGTATCTGCCTTGTCTTTGTGGCCAGTTGCTCTGACTACCTTAATGAGTTTTGCTATCCTTGCATCCTCCAGGTCCATTTCTTCCTCTTTTGGGATTTCATCTTCATCCTCTCCTCATTGTTGGTCAGGCTCTTCATTAGTAACCCTTCCTCTCCTTCTATCTCAAGCCTCTAATGATTCCATCCTATCTCTTAGGGCTCTCAACTCCCTAGCAACTGCTGCACTAAGCCTTGGGGGAATCTTGTTATTGACTTTTGAACCTTTCTTCTCTCAACCTTCAAATTTTTACCTTCAAGGAATCTACTCCCTTTTCTTTGATACCACTTTGATGTAGAGCATCCACATACACAACCAACTAGGGGAGATCTTTCACCCAACTCACCTATTAAAATGGGTGACAACCTTTCACTAACTCAAATGACTCCTCACAAGGTTACAACACCCTAAGAATAGACTCATTCCTCCAAACCTTCTCCAATCACTAAAACACATCAGAATAGACTCATTCAACTTGCCCAAGGTCACCTTGAGTCTTCCAACAACTAGGTTACACCAACCTCTCAAAAACCTACTCAAACAAGTTAAACTCCTAATAGGTCTTCAAGGAGTCCATAGATACAACACACATAGCCAAAAGGATACTCACCAAGCTCAGGAACATCAAGGTTCTTTTGAAATGAATCCTCCTGAAAGAAAAATTATATTTCTCTACACCCCCTTCCACCCTTAGAGCCACAACAACATTCACTGTTATTTCACTGTTATCTAGGACAATCACGTCATGTGCAAGGATAGTCATGGATTCATGGCTCAACCTCCCTTCTTGATGCCTTCAAACACTTACCAAGATTATTTAGGATATCTTTGTTGGAAATTCACACTCATCCGGTAAGGTGAATTACATTTAGGGTTGTCATTGATGGCAAACCATATTTAGGTATTGGTATTTTTCATCTGGATTCATTGTCTTATTATTTTGCATAGATTGGGCCAACCGGTATACACACACTTTTCTTTATTCTTGTTAACAAGTTAGTCTTGGTACCGATAACGAATATTTGGGACCCGGTTAAGTGTAGAACCCGAATAAGGTATTTTGGGACCTGCAAGTAGCTCAGTCATGCCCAAGCAGTTGGTTGACCAATTAGGACTGACTTATGAGCCATTGAAAAAGGGTGTAGTGCAGTTAGATGGGATTGTTGTAAATACTATAGGAGTCATTAAATATTTGATTCTAACACTCCATGCTTGCCCCAATTTTTCTATTTCGCAAGATGTATATGTGATAGACTTGCCACCCTACTTTGCAATTTTCTTATCAAGAGACTTTACAACCAAATTAGGGGTTTATTTGTCATCTCATTGGTCACATATGTTTTTTTAGGACTAGGTATGCAACTAAAGTTACTATTAAATCAGAAGCTTTAGCTAATGGTCACATAGAACCCTATGTCCCTAGTGCTATCAATGCCAATTTGACCATTCATGAGCAAGATTACCAACCCATTCCACGTGATCCAAGCACCTCTATTGATGATATTCCTGATATTATTTTGGATGAATGAGAAGCTAAGAATCTTGAGGAAGATCCTTTTAAAAATATGGATGAGGTAAGCCTTGGAGTCTATATGTTTCACGAACAAGGTTCTGTTGTCGCAAATTTGATGAAGGATGTTGGACAACAAGATAATCAACATCAAGATGAGCTTTGGAAGCTCTATTTTGATGGGTCAAGAAGTAAGAATGGTGGTGGTGGTGATTGTATGTTGGTTTCCCCTAATGATGATAAATATTAGGCAACTTTCAGATTTTATTTTAGCTACACCAATAATACAACAAAGTATGAGGCCTTAATTCATGGTCTACAATGGGCAAAGAAGAGAGGGATCAACTATTTGTAGGTTTATGGTGATAGTGAATTGGTTGTCAACCAAGTAAGACGTCTCCATACCACTAAGAATGATCTTTTGAAGTCTTATAAACATATGGTATGGGATCTTATTGAAGATTTCCAAGCTTTAAATTTGCTGTCTATTCCTAGAAATTTTAATAAACATGCTAATAGACTTGCTGCAATAGGAGCACAATATGATATTCCAAATGATATCAACAATGTTAATGAACATCAATATGAATAGTGACTATTAGGTCTTCCATTCCTAACAATGCTGATCATTGGCAAGTTTTTGATAGTGATCAACAGATTATTAATTTTTTGAGGGAAGAGGCTGAGTTTTCTAACACCAACCAAGAGAAGCTCAAGAAACAATATGATGATCATGTCATACAGCTGAAAACAAACAAGTTACCTAAGGTTTTCGTCACATTGGAGTCAATTTTCAATGAGGATGATCAGGTGAGAAAAGAAAAATCTAGCTTGCAGATCAAAGAGGAACATTATGAAAATGTTGAGATTATCAAGGATAAGCTATTAAAGCTTGGCAAGGTATGTCCTTTAGAGGAAAGGCATGCATTTGTTTTACTATGCCAAGAGTTTAGTGACATTTTTTCTTGGAAATATTATGATTTAAAAGGTTTTGACCCTAGTATTGCCTAACATACCATAGAGCTTGAGCCAAATGCTAAACCTGTGAGGCAAAAATAGAGGCCTTTTAATCCAAAGATTGAGCCCCTTATGGTCAAAGAACTTAATAAACTCATTGAGAGCAACATCATTTTTCCTATTAAACATACCTCTTGGGTGTCAAACCTTGTCCCAATTAGAAAAAAGAATAGTGAAATCAGACTTTGTGTTAATTTCCAAGATCTCAATAGAGCCTCATTGAAAGATAGATACCCACTACCCTCTATGGAGCAAATTCTGCAAGTTGTTGCAGGTTTTGAGAGATTCTCCTTGCTAGATGGCTTCTCAGGTTATAACCAAGTTTTAGTGAACGAGGAAGACCAATTTAAGATAGCATTTACAACTAAATGGGGCACTATGACATATAAAAAGATGCCATTTGGTTTGTCAAATGTTGGTACCACTTTTCAACATGCTATGGATATGGCATTTCATGGTTTGATGTATAAATTTCTACTTGTTTATTTGGATGATATCACTGTTTATTCCAGAAATTCAGTTGAGCACCTAACTCACCTAACGAAAATTTTTGAGAGGTGTAGAGAGTATGGTATATCTCTTAACCCAAAGAAATGTGTGTTTTCTATTCATGAGGGTAAGCTCCTAGGCTATGTGGTGTCAAAAGAGGGTATTACTATTGATTCAAAGAGGGTAAGTGCTATTCTTTCCTTACCTCTACCAACACACAAGAAGGGCTTGCAAAGCTTCTTGGGTAGGATTGATTTTGTTAGGAGGTTTATTCCAGATATTGTAGAATTATTAAAACCTCTAACTTCTATGTTTAAAAAGGATATTCTTTTTAGTTGGTCTAAGGATGGGAAGAGGAGTTTTGAGCTTATAAAAGAGGCACTTGCAGCTGCTCCTACTTTGTTAAACCCAGATTTCTCAAAAGATTTTATTTTGTATGCTTATGGTAGTATCGACAATATCTCAGCTATGTTGGTTCAAGAAAATGAACATGGTTTGGAGCAGGCTTTGGCCTTTTTCAGTCAAGGCCTTAAGGATAATGACGAGAAATATTCTTTTGTTGAAAAACATGTTCTTGTTGTTGTTAGGAGTTTGAAAAAGTTTAAGTATATGTTATCTAACAATAGGATTGAGTTGATGGTTGTTCACCCATTAGTTAAAGAGTTTTTGCTCAGCAAAGACTTAAATGATAAGAGGGTTGGTTGGGTGACTAAGGTGATCGAATTTGATGTTGATATTAAGGTTACAAAGATAGTCAGAGGTAAGGGACTATGTGAGCAGCTTGTTGATCACACAAACAACAGTAAAGAGATGAGTAGAAGGTTGTTTTGGCCCTCCAAGACAAAGAACAAGTAGCTGTTCCTGTTCCTCCTCTTAGTTGGGTACAAGAGATGACTCATTTATTGTTGACTAGTGAGTGTCCTCATGGACTGAGTAAGTAAAAAGGAAGGTATTATAGACTTCAGTCCATTCCCTATGTACTTTTGAATGGTTTTCTATTTAGAAAGGATTTTCATGGTGTATTATTGAGATGCATAGATGCTAATCAAGTTGATAAGGTATTGTATGAGTTTCATGAAGAATCAATAGGAGGAAACTTTTTAGCAAGAGCTAGAGCTCTAAAAGTTATGAAAGGAGGCTATTATTGGCCTAATTTGTTTAGAGATGCACATTCCTGGGTTAGAAAGTGTAAAAAATGTGCCATATTTGCAGGAAAAGAGAGGTTGGCAGCACTGCCATTACAACCTATTGAGGTAGAACAACCCTTTATGAAGTGGGGTTTGGATTTCATTGGAGTCATAAATCCACCTTCAAGTATTGGTCATAAGTGGGTGCTCACAGTCACTGATTATTTTACTAAGTGGACTGAGGCTGTAGCACTAAAGGAAGCAAATGAGACAATAATTTTGAATTTTTATGATGAGTTGATAACTAGATTTGGTGTTCCTGAATCTATAGTTTGAGATAATGCTCTTTCTTTTGTAGGGAGAAAAATATCTGATTAGACAATAAATAATGGTGTTTATCTCAACACCTCATCTAACTATTACCCATAGGAAAATGGACAAGCTGAGTCCACAAATAAGAATCTGCTCAGAATCATCAAAAGGACCATGGAAGGAAATCAACGAGCTTGGCACACCAAGCTCAAATCATTCTTATGGGTTGATAGAATCACAAAAAAGAGGTCCACTGGAATGTCTCCATACATGCTTGTGTATGGGAAAGAAGCAAGGTTGCCTATTTCACTCGAATTTACAACCCTTGATCTAGCTAACCAACTGGATATGATTGATGAAGAGCCTATGACAACAAGATTGGCTCAACTGATTGAGCTAGAGGAAGTTATAAATAAGGCAATGAGGCAAACTGAGCATCACCAAGCTCAAATGAAAAGATATTTTGATAAGAGGGCTTCTCCTATAGTGTTCAAGGAGGGTGACATTGTCCTGAAATGGGATCAATTCAGGAGCAGGCCAGGAAAGCATACAAAGTTTGATGCTTTTTGGAGTGGGCCTTATATGATTTCCGAGTGCAAGAAACACAATGCCTTCCAGCTATCTAAATTGGATGGTGAAGTTCAATCAATCGCAGCCAATGGGATTCACCTCAAGCATTGCTTTTAAGGTATGCTTAAAATTTTATACATATTCCAATTTTTCTAGTAGTGATAAGTGCTTTGCACTATAGGTAAGTTTATAGTTTTGTTTTCCCTAAGTACCTAGTGCACAATTCAGAAGGAGTAATAAGAGTCATTCTATTGCAATAAATTGTTGCAGTGTTTCAAAAGTGTTTTGTTGTTTTGTTCTATCCTAATATGTCAATGCACATGCCTAATTCATGATAGTATGGTGTCAAGCTCATTGCCATAAACCACACACCTGTATTCAATAGATTAGGATAGGTTTTTGAGGGAAAGAGAGTTTTTGCAGTCATGTATGATGTGTTGTTCCAGTTTTTCCTCAAGTTTCATTGACTATGTGCCCAATAGATAGAGATAGGCAGTTGGTTGAAATATTTAGTAGGAAAACATATAGCAGATGTCGCCAAAAATGTTACCTATTTTTGCTACTAGCTCAATTGGGATGCATTAGATATTAGATCAATGTGTCCCAAAGGAGAAACAAGTGCTAAGTATGAAAAGAATATATGTTTTTGTCTAACTTGTTTGATTCATGTGTAGACACAAGGAAAATAACTTTTTTGATTCATTGAATGATAACATGTAGGGTAAAATGTGGCTCCCATGAGGGTTGAGCCCAACATGCTGATGGAGATGAATGTTACAAAGATAGATAGATCATATAAATGTTCATGCTCCATTGTAAAATTCATTTTTGAATTTGGAGAGGCTCAGAAAACTTCAGGTAAAAGCAAACTGCAGGTGTCATGTGATAGAGGAAAGGCCCAAGAAGAACCATTTATCCCACATTGGCCGCGCGGAGGAAATTTAGCATGTTTATATGCAAGGCTACATATATCCTTAGTGTCAAATCTTACTGGCTTTTGACAAGGAGTAGCTCAGTGTTGGTGGGCCTCTCGCGTGTGTGCGTGTCTTAAAGCGGTCGATTTTTGTAGTGAAAGGGAAAATTAACAGGTGAGTAGGTTGCAAAGAATCTGATAGCCATCACTATACTGCTATGCAAAAGTGCTCGACTGTTAATCACCGCGACTTAGCGATTGTTGAGGTGGCATCCAGGTGGAAGTTGAGGTAGCGCCCGGGTGGATCATGTGGCAAACAAAAGCTGACACGTGGTGACACAGTTGCATAAGAGAGAGCCGCTTAGAGAGACTAAAGACCGAGCAAATTGAGGTATATCAACAATGATCAAGAAAGATCTGATGGCTGTCACTATATCGCGATTGGAAGATAATCACCAAATACTCCCTGCGACTTGGCAACAAAGCACGTGCCGAAAATGGAAATTTAAAGCTCGAGTAGATTGTTGAGATTAGACGGTTTTAAAGTGCCTGGAACGAATACCCTCACGACACGTGGCAGGTTAGGTGGTGCCAAGGTGGACTCTGAGCGTATTGCAAGGTCACACGTGGTGACACGCCTCACAAGAGGTGGCATGCCATCAAGGTGAATGTCTAACAAACCTTGGATGCGATAGATCTCTTAATGGTTTCACCGAATGTATGGGTTTCATCGAAATAATAGATATCGAAGAAACTGTAGTTTCAATGAGATATAAAAACTTTTCACTGAGGGAGGTAGTTTGGCCGAAAGACTGATGCCAAACAAACCAAAGTAAAACAATGAGCTCGGTGGTGTTGAGGTGGAAGATGAGGCCGTTCTCAGGTGGATTAGGTGGCAAATAAGAGATTGACATGTGGCATGGATGCTTAGAGAGACTAAAGACCGAGCAGATCAGGAAAGATCAATGGTAGTTTGAAAGATCTAACGACCATCACTTTACCACTATAGAAAGAATCTCGCCAATTATCATAGCGAATTGGTGACAAAGCACATGTGGAAAAGGTGAGCGGATTAGAGAGGTTAAAGATCAAGCAGTTTGAGGACAGATCAACGACTGTTTCTATACCGCATGATGAAGATGCTCGTTGGTTATCTCATGCGAATTGGTGACTCACGAGGTGGTAGTTGATGTGGTTGTCCAGGTGGGCTCATAACGAGTGAGGATGCGCCACGTGGTAGAGAGAAGATGAAGAACCAAGTCAGGTGGCAATTCAGATGGCAGACAAAGTGGACCCGCAAGAAAATCAGTGGCTGACACATGGCAGACAGGTGGCATCCAGTTGGTGGCTAGCTAGATGAAACCAAAATCTATATCGAACAGTTCTTGTCTTTGATGGATCTCTAAACAGATTCACCGAAGGCATTGGTTTCATCAAAATTCAAGCATCAATGAAATTGTAGTTTCGATGGGAGATGAAAATTATTTGCCAAGGGAGGTAGTTTGGCTAAAAAATAGATGCTAAACAAACCAAAGTAAAATAGTGGGTCCGACCTAATATGAATCAACAATGATGATGTGGCAAGTTAGACGGTGGGTCCAACTAGATGTGAGAAAGAATCAAATGGTGAGGCCCGACAAATAATTCAAAGTTGAGTGCTACTATCGGGTATCGACAAGACTATTTTTCATGTCGCCTGGTAACCCGATAAGAAAATATACTGTTGGGTGCGTGCCATAAGAAAGAATGTTGTTGGTAGCACTCCATAAGAAATAATTTGATAAGAAGGTGCGTGATCCAAAATAATGACATCTAAAAGAATCACTAGCAAGCAGGCCCAAGTCTGGTAGCATCCAGGTGGAATCAACGTGAAAGGGAGTTTTTCTTTCAGTCACAGCCCTGATTTGGTGCATAAATGTCAACACATGTTTTGAGATCCTTTTTTTCATTTTTTCATTTTTACAAGTTCGGTATAAGGGGCTTGGCAGATTTGGATTTCGAGAGAGAGTTTTGGGTCTGATCTCTATGGTATTAGATATTCACACTTCTATAACTCGTTCCTTATGAGCATGGCTCAAACTTTGTAATAGAAACTCCTTCTTTTCAATAAAAGCGAGTTCCTTCTCTTATATCCGGGTTCTAAATATTGTTGTGAATATATTTTGGATGAAACGGTTGTGATTATTATTCAAGTAATCCTTCCTTTTATCTATTTTCCTTCAATAATCAGTTCATGGTGTAGAATGATATAGTACAGGTCTATGATCGTGTAAGTTATTTTGTTGTGTCAAGATTGTGAGAAACATTGTATGTTATCCTTTTATGAACAACAGAAAGCTATCCTTTCATAAGAATTATTTTTGCAAGTACACATTAGGGAGATGTGAGCATTTTAGTTTCATTATTGGATCATTGTGAGTTCATTATCGTAGCAAGTCATTTTTTTAGTCATTGGTGCATCACTTATTTGTTCATTTTCATTTTCATAATTATCCTTCCATCCCTTTTCCAAATTAGGTTTTTGTCATTACTTTTCTTAGGATATCTGAAGGGAGCCAGCCCCTAATCTGGAGGTCTACTCTCGCTATAGGATACCCACAACCTGAGAGTAGCCCCATTTTGCACAGGATTGCAAGAAATTCAAGCTTGCATTGGGTGCAAATCCTTGTGAAAATAGGACCCTAGGAAAATCACTTGTGGAATTTATGGTAGCGTGAAGGCCAACATTAATTATTATCATCATGATAATGCATATCATGCTTCGTCATCTGGTCGTTGACAAGTTTAATTTTTTTGAAGGCTGACATGTTGAACAAGATATAAGGGTATTTAAGGGAGATCATTTTAGCGATGTATTATATATGAGTGGTTATGCAATTTGTGATGAGAATCAGTCAATGATTGATGGTATGTGATTTGGTCAGTGAGTAGAAGGTTTTGTGCGTAGTTCCACGTGCACAATACTAACCGGTAGTGCAGAGCAGAGTAGAATAGAGTATTAGTAAACTGGTTCAGAGGAGGTTGACAAAGCTTAAACCAGAACTTATCCAACATGGTCAGATACATCCTATAAGTTTATTTTTGTTTGTAATCATTGTGTAATGTTGTGTAAGTCAGTGAGACTTCTGTTTGAGTAGTGAGCTCTAGGCTGTGAACCTTGTTGCATGTGAAATCCCCTCTATGTAATATTTATATACCTTGATTAAGTATATAGATATTGTGGGTATCATCCCCACTATGGTTTTTCCCTTTACAAGGTTTTCCACATATAAATATTGGTGTTATGGTGTTGCTTCTTTATATGTTGTTTGGTTTATGCACTTTAATTTTATTTTTTATTATTCAATTCACAAGCAATAAGTTCATAAATTCATTTACTAGTAGAACACTGATTCACCCCCCTCTCAGTATTCTTGGATTCCAACAATTGGTATCAGAGCCTAGTTCCTTGAAAGACGTTTAACAACTTGAGGAAGATCCAGAACCTCGAATCAATGGAAACTGGTTTGTAGAAACAACTTCAACTTGCTCTTGAGGATCTTGATAATGAGAAGATGGAAAAATTGAATAGAAGAATGAACTGAGGCAAGCCAGAAAATACATCATTTTATTACAAGGAAAGCTATCAGCTATTCAAGCCAAGAGGAAGGAACTCTATGATCAACTACAAAATCAGAGTAGTGGTGAGGAAGATGCTTTGAAATATCAATGTCAGAAACTCACTCAGGAGAATACTATCTTGAAGAATGAGATGCAAGCCCTAACTATGAGAATGTGCAAGGACATTGAAGACATAAAGAAGAAGGAAGAAAACCTAGCTCAACCTTTGAAGGATAGATTAGATGAATGCAACAGACTAATACATGAGAATGACATGTTGAAACTTGAGTTGATTCAGTCCTAAAATAATAAACTAGAACTTGTGAGACAGATCATAATCATGAGAGATGATTTGACCACTACAAATGAGTACAAGGACAAGTTCAAAGTGATCTCTACAAGACTTGATGAATTGCTGAAGAGCCAGACAGATGCTAATGACAAGAGAGGTCTTGTATATGAAGTAGGAGAAAGATTTGGTAGTGCACAACAAGATCAATCATCCGGTTAGAAGCAGAATCATGCCAACAACCAAAACTAGAAGTCACCAATAAGACAACCTAATACTCACAAATTCTGATGGTACAAGCTTTGTTTGCAATAAATATGGTCATATAGAAAGTCGGTGCAAAAATAGGAATAATACAAACAATGCATCATCCACCGGTCTTGGAAATGTCAGATGTCATGCATGTAGTAGATTTGGACATATGGCTAACCAATGTAGATCAAAAGGAAATCAAGGAATCAAGGGTACAACAAAGCAATTTAGAAGAACAATATTGTTTGTTATGCATGCAACAAGATTGGACATATTGCTAAGTATTGCATACGCAAGAATCCACTGGTAGCTAATGGAAATGCAAAAGAGAAGGGAAAGGAAAAGGTTGAAGATATTAGAAAGAAACATGAGAGAAGATGGGTTAGGAAGTCAGACACTCCACTGATAGATCAACTGGTAGAGACATCAGGTCTTGCACCAGAAGAAGGAACTTCATCTGGTAACTAAGGCACTCTACCTTAGAGGTAGGCAAATGATTGAAGATCATGCCAACACCCTACATTAGGTCTATAGTAAAGGAATTCTGATTGCAGATGGTCACTTAGGAAATTTCAAGTGTTTACTAGAACCTATATGTAAATTATGTGATCCGATTAGATTCTCTGGTAGCATTTATGACAGTGGAAAATTAGGGTTAAGGGCGATAAAAGGAAAAAGTTAAGTCATTTCTTCACATAGCGATCAAGCATTCTAGAGAGCGATTTCTAGAGAATTTCAAGAGTCCAAAGGTGATTTGTGCGAGCATCTACATTCGAAGGGTATTTCATCATCTGACAAGATCTTAAGGTATTTACTGTTTGTTGAAACCCTAGATATTTATCATGGCTTCATCATCAAATGTTGATACTCCTTTGATGGTAGAAATTAAGAACCACCCTCATTCAGAATTTAAGAATCATCCTTTTAAATCTCTTTTGGATGAGCCATTGGGAGCATTTTTGAGTGTTTGCCATGGTGTTCTTCACACTGAAAACATTAGGGCATACATCCATTGTTATATTAAGGAAATAGGGAGTTACAAAATGTCCCATGTTTTCACTAAAAATCTGATCACTAACAACCAGTTGAAGCTGAAATTTGCACATTTGCAGAAGAATGGTTTTACCTAATTCATGGATTTTCTGACTTTCGATGAAGATGAATGGGTCAGGTATAGTCTCAGTCACATTCATGGGGAATTATTGTGGTTGGACTAGTCGTACAAAATCACTAAGGAAGTAATTAAGAACATCGCATGCCTTTGTAAGGTTGGAGACTTGCTAGGGCCTAGGTCAAAAATTTCTAACATCGAGCTCTACAAACTCACCACTATCACCTTTGATGGTAGATCAATGAGAGTAGATGATATTGGAGATATTGATGTGAAATTTGCAGCAATGATAATCGGTTACAAAGTTTATTAGTCAACCCAATTGAACTCTATCTCTGGTAACAACATCCTCATTGCACATCAAATGGTGAAGGATGACGCACACTATGACTTGTTCAGTGTGATGCTGAAGGAATTAATGACTAATCTTCAGAAGATAAAGCAAGATAAGAAAAAACACATTCTGGTATGGATTGTTTGTCATATGCTTGGCATTTAACTTTTTGAATATGATTCCCGGTTATGATAAAATTTAGTGGGCTTTTGATAGACCAGGAGCTACTCAAATAGCTCAATTATTAGATTAACAAGGTGATAAGCAATGAAAGACCAATCTATGGGCATTTTTCAAAACTTTCGAGGAAGAAATGAAGAATATGGCTAAAATTCCTAAAGAAATTATAGAAAAATATAAAGATACTATTTGTTTTATGGTTAATAAAGATGAATGTATGATGGAGGCAGTCCAACCTATAATATTTTGGATCATATCGATGGGTTATGAAGTGTATGAGGCCACACTGGATGCTTATGCACAACACTTGTTGAAAGCTCCAGTTGATGGGAAAGAAGAAAAAATTAGCACATCTCAAGAAAAAGGTTTAAAGGTTCATCAGGAAAAAGTTGAACCTGCCATAAGAAAGAAAATGACAAGGGTTGCAACTGAGACACTAATCAGTGAGGGTCATGATAGGGATAAAATTGAACAAAAAGTTAAAATCCTTGAAGCCAAAAGAAAGGAAGAGATGAAGGAGAAGAGGAAGGAGGAGAGAGAAGCAAAGAAGGTAGCTTAGGCTACTCCTAATGTGGTCCCGATTACAACAGGGTCATAAAAACAACCAGAAGCACTAGTCGGTGAGCCTGCCAGCCCCAAGCCAAAGGAATCAGTGAAGAGGAAGCATAAACTAGCTAGGAAATACACGACTCTATCTTCAGAAGAGACTGAATCTGATGAAGAAATCAAACATGCTCCAAAGAAGAAAGGTGTTTTTGTAAGGGTTGTGAGAGAAAAGAAAGAAGAACAAAAGAAATAACCCGAGAAGGAGCCTCCTCGACAGACTCCCAAAATCACAATTATACATAAGCGGAAGCCTAAGTCCGATGAGAAATCTAAACTAGAAACAAAGAGAATAAGTGGTAAGAAGTTAGATGTTCAAGACATTATTGATCAGATCATCAATGATGGTAACTTAGATGACATTTCTGCATTCTATGATGATTTTAATGATAAGGAGAAGCAACAATTAGAGGAAGCAATTATTTAATATCTTGATTCTTTTAGTAGGAATTTGATTCAGTTAGAGAAAATTTTGCCCAAGGAGTTGTATGATAAGTTAGAGGTCAGAAAATTACATGGATAAACTTTGGATTGACAAATAAAGGAAACAAAATTGGTCAATTTATGTCCATCAATAACTCCACCAAAGATTGCAGATTTAATCAATAAGACAGGTTCAATAAAATTCAATCCTAAACACCAAATTAATAACTTAATGCTAGAAAAATTTGAAGAGATTCGGAAGGAGACTATAGATATATGGGTCAAAATTCTTTTAAGTCTTGGATATGAGTTGAGTCCCAATTTTTTACAATCACAAAATATTCAATTACCAGAGGAGAAGTAACCAACAAAAACAGATGAGGAGAATGTAAATATATATCCATCAGTTACTACTCAATCGGCTAGTAAGCCCAAGTTTGAAACTGAGGTTACTTAGAATCCTCTGGTAGAGAATGTACAGGATGTAGAGGCAGGTGTTGCAAAGGATATAGGCACAAAGCATAAGGTCTTAGATGATGCACTAACAATGATTGAGGCAACAAGCACTGAAGCCATCAGTGCACAGGAGATAAAGGTTGCAGAGGATGTCATTGACTGACATAGGAAAATAGACAGTGATAGACTTCCCTTCTGGTTTGGAGATTGACACATCATCTTTAGCCAAAGGGAAAATGCCATAATTTTCTAACAGTTTTGACAAGCCTTATCATAAGATGTCACCGACAGAGAAAATTTTGGCCATTGCAGCACTCCAAGTACAGGCAACACGGGAATTGGCTCAAGAGGACTCTAAGGATAGATAATTAATTCAAGAAAACTTTTGAGGTTTTGAACTGGTTAGTACCAAAAGTTTAGGCAAAGGAGAGTGCAAGCTCATTTGGTAAATTGTAGGTGATTATTGAATTCATTCCTAAGCAATATGATTCTTTAGTTAAGATTTCTTAACTAAGGCTAAAGACAAATTTGTTGAGGCCCGGGAGCAAACATTTTTGGTGATGATTGCATCTGAGAAGGCTAAACTTCAAACATTTTTACAGTCCATTGATGAAATATTAGTAGGAGGAAATGTATACAAGACTTGTCTAGATTTTTCAAAGCTCACAACTCCTATAGACAAGCAAATTTTGGATTGTAAATGTAGATAGGAATTTGGAAATCATCAAAGCAAGTAGCAAATTAGACTAGCTCAATCACAAAACCAGATTGCAATGATAAGAAATCCTAAAAACATTCAATAGAGATATAAAAACAAGACATTCAAATCAAATGCAAACCATTACAAATGCGAATGTATCCTCCAGAATTCTCCATTGTCCTTCTTTCTCCTTCAAATTTCTTTGTTTATGGATCTCACCTACAAGTGCATAAGCATGAGATGAAAGCAAGATTGACAAGATGAGATGACAGCGTAAGGATACTAGAAGTGCGATTGATTCGGATCGGATCCCTTTGATTGAAGAAATTCATCCAATAGATAAATTGGAGAGATGACAAGATTAGCATGAAGAGATTTGAAAGGAAATTTCAAATCAAGAATGACAAATATGACAAATTATGACAAAATTGACACTTTCTATGCAAGATTGATTGATTGACAAATTATGACAAAATTGACAAGGTTGCTATGCAAAATTGATTGATTGACAAATTATGACAAATTATGACAAGATTGCTATGTCATTCCCATGAAATTAGGAGAAATATTAGAAAAAATAGGAGAAAATAGAAAATTAGATGAATTGGAAATTAGGAAATTAGAAATTGATGAAAATTAGAAAATTAGGAATTAGGAGAAATTAGTAATTTGGAAAATTAGGTAAATTAATTAATAACTTTTCATTCATTAATTAATTCACAAAAAGAGGGAGGAATTAATTAGCCAATTAAATAAATATTTAATTGTGACAAGAAGACTTAGGATAAATAAATAAACTATTTAACCTAGAGGGAAAACGACAATCAAGATTAAATGAATAAATCATAAAATCCTAGAAGATGAATTAGAAATGCAAGGACGACAATTAGGTCTTGACAAAAGATAATTGATGTAGGGTCGATTTGATCATGATTCTGACTGACAAAGGACCAATGTTGATAAATGCTTTGATTGATGATTTGATCAAATTGATAAGCACTAATTGACGAGGAACAATGACTAATTGATCCAAATTGACACGATTGAAAAGGACAACGATCGATGACAAATCGATCACAAAATGACAAGATTGATAAGTTGATAAGGATCAATGACAAATCGATCGCAAAATGACAAGATTGACAAGGACGAGGATCGATGGACGAATCAATCGCAAGATGATGAGATTGACAAGGATCGATGGCAAATCAATCGCAAGATGACAAGATTGACAAGAGGACAAAACCCTAATTCTATCATCGATTAGGATTTACGATGTCCAAAATGAAATCGAATTGATGATGTCAAAATATGACAAATGAGCACGCACATTGATGCGATAGGATAAGATCGACCAAAATCATGACTGAAGATTGTTATCGACAAGACCAAATTTGAAAGCGAGATAAATGAAGAATGTAGAAGAAGGACTCAATGTTCACAAATAATAAAGACCAAGTGTGCAACATGGAAGAAATGTTAATGCGATGCAAAAACCCTAAAATAAGGCAATGTGCCAATGTTAAAGTATGACTTCGCAAGCGTTGACCATTTTTATATGTCTACAGTAAAGATAAATTGATTCAGATCTCTAATTCTTATTATCTGCCAGTAAATTTAACAAGTTCTTTAGATGATCTAGTTTTGGCAGTTATGGATCTGAAATTTTATTGGTCCCCGGCTTGATAATCTGCTATTTCACAAGACATAGTGTATATCTAACATGCAGCAGGAAGATCCCACTGAATCTCAGGCTATAGAATATTATGCCAATCTCTTGAATGGATTCATCTCCATTCTTTATTCTCTTAAGAAGGGTTGGGACACATACTTCTCAGTTTTGAAGACTTTGTATGCTGACATTTTAAAGTCTGTATAGGAACTGAAATGATATATTTGTACAAAAATTTTGGTGGACACCCGCTTTGTCATTGATGTCAAAGGTGGAGGAGTACAGTGAAAAATGAATACATATCATAGGGGGAGCACACTATACGTATATAACTACGTGATTGTATAGGTAAGGGGGATCAAATTCAGAGATGATATCATTTTTCACATGAGTGTTTCCATCAATGCCAAGTGGGGAGATTGTTGGCAATTAACACTCATCTGGTAAGTTGAATTACATTTAGGGTTGTCTTTGATGGAAACTCATCTTCAGGTGTTGGTATATTTCATCTGCATTCATTGTCTTATATTTTTGCATAGATTGGGCCAACTGGCATACACACACTTTGATTTATTCTTGTTAACCGGTTAGTCTTGGTACTGTTAACATATATTTGGGATCCGGTTAAGATATTTTGGGACCCTAGTAAAATCACTTGTGGAATTTATGGCAGCGTTAAAATTGACATTAATTATGATCGTTGGGATAATGCATATAATGCTCCGTGATCCGACAATCGACAGGTTTATAGTTCTTGAAAGTCGACATGTTGAACAATATACAAGGGTATTTAAGGGAGATCATTTTAGCTATGGATTATATATGAGTGGTTATCTGATTTGTGATGCAAATCAGTCAATGATTGATGGTATGATATTTGGTCAGCGAGTGGAAGCTTTTGTGCATAGTTCCACGAGTGCAATCCTAACCGGTAATGCAGAATAGAGCAAAACAAAGTATTACTAAATCGGTTCAGAGGAGGTTGATAGAGCTTAAACCAGAACTTATCCAACATGGTCAGATACATCCTATAAGTTTGTTTCTATTTGTAATCATTGTGTAATGTTGTGTAAGTTAGTGAGACTTTTGTTTGAGTAGTGAGCTCTAGGCTGTGAGCCTGATTGCATGTGTAATCCCCTCTATGTAATACTTGTATACCTTGATCAAGTATATAAATATTGTGGGTATCATCCCCATCATGTTTTTTCCCTTTACAGGGTTTTCCACATATAAATATTGGTGTCATGGTGTTTCTTCTTTATGTGTTGTTTTGTTTATCTACTTTAATTTTAATTTCTATTAACCGGTTCATAAGAAATAAGTTCACAAATTCATTTACTGCTAGAACATTGATTCACCCCCCTCTCAGTGTTCTTGGATTCCAAAACTCTTTACTTCCCTCCCAGTCATGAATCACTGCGCAATCAATCACTCAACCATACAAAATTGATATCCTTTTCACACTATCAAATAGTGAAAGTCACAGGAGGTACTTGTCCTATTTTGTGACTTAGCTGTGGTGTCATGACCTTGAACCCCTTGGAAATTATGTTGATCATATCCACTCTTCCCTCAATACTTTCCTTTAGTCACTTCTAGGCTTATATTACTAGTATAACCCTCCAACACCATGTATACATTGTGTTCTGAAACTAAGACACATAAATTCAATATTTTGTCTTCATATGTGCACGTGCCAAATGCTTCATGGATCCCTCCAAATACCGAAATATGAAAGCACATAATATATCATAATTTTTCACCTAATTTTGTGGTTTTCCAATGATACAAAATGAAGTACTAGATTATTATATGTTTACTATTAACCCTAGGAAGGGTTTTAACAAGCCTTTGCAAAAAATGATATATCTTTGATAAAACTGAATAAAATGAAGTGAAACAAAAAGAAAATCACATTAGGTTCATTCCCTAGTATAATCCAATGGATTCCCAAATGAAAGGAACATGTTTTAATAATAAAAACTTGTCATGAACAGACTGTTACGTCTGAAAAACTTAGAAAATGCATGAAGAACTTGAAGCTTTATTAATTTTCCTCTCTTACAATGACCAACAACCCCTCCACCAAGAGTTTACAAGCCTTTTATAAACTCAACCAACCATTATAACCAATCAAACTGAATTTTAAATCCCTTGTGACCATTGGAGGCATTAATGCAACTTTTACATTTTGCAATTGACAATACTTGACAACTTTAGGACATCTTTTACATTTTGATGTATAATGACTCCAAACTTTGTATAGGTTATTCAAATTAATTGAGAATGTTTAAATCATTAACACCAACCTTATTATATTAACATAATTCCATGAATGGATTATTTACACCTTGAACTCCTTTATGACAAGATAGGTAGTTTTTTTTTGTTGACAATTTTGGACAAATAACACCAAATGACCTCTAAACACACAAACCTAATACAAATCCATTAGAAATGGTTTATTATTCCTTATTCATGACTTTTTTTCCTTTTAAAACTTGAAAGATTCAAACTTGGCCTCATTGAGGCATGATGACCTATTAGGTGCTCCTGTATCACTTATAGAGATAGAAAGTAGAATAGAAGGAGCCATACAAAAAGGTGACATGAAAGTATCTGGAATAGAAGATAAGGACCCTGAATCCACTCAAATATCAACAAAAGAAGAAGGAGATGATTCCAAATTAGAAGAGTGGTTTTGTATCCTTTGAAATAACTGAATAATCCATAGAAACATCACGAAGAAAAATAATGAGGTGATCATGAATAACATTCTTCCACCAATTTGAGGAAGACTTCCTGTGAATAACATGAGAACAATTAGAAGACAAGTACCTAGTAGAAAAAAACATTTGGTGTAAAAAAGAATTCCCTCATACTCCACCACTTGACAGTAAGACCAATCCTTACCTATAACTTCTATAGGAAAAGCATTTCATAGATCAAATTCAACTAAAATGCAGGTAAAAGAAATTGGACCAAAGTTTTTGGACCTAGACTCCACCTTCAAGAATCTACCAATAGTATTACTAATAGCCTCATTATCAAAACCACACCAAAAGTGTAGGGAAAGATAAGGTAAATCTTACCCAAATAGGAAGAATATCAATAGATTCTTTCAAAATAATGATCATCAGAAAAATCAAATCTAACCACAAAAATTCCTCTAGCAGAAGGGTAAATTTCCATTTTATCATCAACCAAAGGAGACCATAACTCTTAAATCTAGTAGTACAAATAGGGAAGAGAATACCAAAATTGAATAAAACTTACAAACTAAATCCTTCCTAACAAAAAAATTCCCACAAACAATCACAAATTTTCCCAAAGGAAACATAGGAGAAGCACAAGCATATGGAAGAGACACAATCCTCCTAAAAACCCCCTCTCTCTTAGAAGCACCATAAGTGGCATGGATAGAGGCATGCACCAAACCAAAAATGAAATGTGACAAGGGTAAGCTCCACGCATAGAAATAGCACCCAGTCCGATGACACCAACAAGAGAGAATTTGACAAAGAAAACCTAAGGTAGAGCAATATCACCTAGGGAGTGCACTAAAGGTAGATCAAGAACTAGTGAAGGGCACATAGATAGGCCGAAAAATTCCTGTAGATAAGTTTGAAATATAAAGGTATTGTGATAATCTATTAACCTTGATTTTTTTTATGATAACTATGAAACACTTAAGTCATATTAGATACCTATAATTCTTCCAAATAAAGATTATATTATATCAAAAAATCACATCAACTAACTGAAAATAAAAATATTGACAAAAAATATTATTAATGCTATGAGATTTCACAATCCATGCTGTAATACTCTTCTTTATTTCTGGATTCGATTGTGTATGCAATTTTTTCTAATGAATATATATGAATTTTTTCTTGAAAGTTTGAATTTTTTCTAGGACCATTATTTCATAATAGTTTCACGGTCCTTTCTTTCTATTAATTTCTCAAGGTTGGAGGTGAAAGAAATATTAAAAAATACATAATGGTTAGAGATTCAATTGAAGGGTAGATTGTAAGTTTCTGTAGGACATTATTTATAAATCCTTCATCGTTTTTTGTTGCTATTGAAATATCATAATGGAAGAAAGAAGTATTTTGAAACATCCAATGATCATAAATTTAAGTGAATGGAAGATTGTAAGTTGCTCTAGGATAATTATTTTGTAATATTTTCACCATTATTTTTTTACTATTATGTATTAAAATAATAAAAAATGCCTTAAATTATATAATAGCTATATATTGAGGTGAAGAAGGATTGTAAAAACTATAAAATATTCTTTTATGTGTGTTTAAATAAACCTTCCTTTATTTTAAAATATTTTGATATAGCTTACAATAATGTTTTTTTAAAATTCTTTTATACTTCAAATAATTTTTTCGCGATGCTTCTGCACAACTTTAGTGTTCCTACGAAGGAATAATCTTCTATTGCCGCTCCTCAATGGAAACATTCCATATTTGGGCCGCCGCACAATAAGTACACATAGAATGGGAAGAGGAATGTAGGGTGGAAGGGGTAGGATGCTTGGGTTGCAGATTCCCGTGAACATTTGAATGCATTACCCTACAAATGGCTTTTGTCGGCTCAATTCACTGCTACCAAAGCTTCAACCAAGGGCTTCCCTACGAATGCTCCTTCCTCTAGAGCAAATCTAGTTAGAGACATTCACAATCATAGGCAGCTTTCGTATGCAGGCTTTGATTGTTCCAAAGCTCTAGTTTTATCTGTTGTTAAGGCTAGTGGAGATGGGGTACTTAGGAATGATTCCACCCCCAAAATTTTGGTAATATGAAGAGGCCCTCTTGGTCTGGTGGGGTGGCATGGGATGGACTGTTTGGAGACGATAGAGAGAGGATGAGTATCCAACCCTTAGAGAATAGGCCAATGGTTTGTTTGGAGGGTGATATAGGGTGAGATGTGACAGAAAACAAATTTTTTTTAGAGATGGGATTGATTGGGAGATTTAAGGGCTTTTGGCCAAGCCTTAGTGAACTGCATAAATGGATTGTAGACTTTTGGAACCCAATTCTAGAAGGGGATTTTCAGATATACCTCGGGGCTTGTGGCTACTTTGTGGTGGTTTTTAACAATACGCATGACATAAAGAAGGTTTTATGTGGGTACTAGTAGAACTGGAAGGACAAGAATCTATTGTTACTAAAACCCTAGCATTCAGCCTTCAATCCAACTACTGAATCCTTTGATAAAATACCAATATGGGTAAGATTTCCCAACCTACCACTACATTTTTGTATTGAATCTTGTTTTGAAGCTATCAGAGACACTTCAAGAAAATTTCATGGACTGGATAAGGGTTTCGTTTTCTTCATTCATACTACTTATGCTCGTATTCTTATGGAGATGGATACCAAAAAAGAGCTCCTACAACAAATCTTTATTTGAAATCTGCAAAAGGTAGTTGGGTGCAACCTAAGGATTATGAGGGTATTTTGTTTCGATTTAGATGTTGCTTCCAGATAGGTCATAATGGGAATAATCAAAGATAGGCTGCTACATGGTGGAAGGAGGAAAACCCTAACCTCTATTTTTTGAAAAAAGAAATCTCCAAAGCTTCAGAGCTTGATATGGGCAAAGGATCTGTTGGAGGACAACAAGGAAAGGTCTCAAAAATGCCTTAGAAGTAAGGAATAAGATGGAGGACAACAATGCTACTACTACTGGTTGTTTAGTGAGATTGGAAGAGGGCAAGCACAAATTTTCTTGGTGCTTGAACTTGGGGTATTCTTCCATTTCAAACACAGGGGCTTCAAGGGGAGCAATGGCAACAAATACAGAGAAATAAAAAGTTGATTGTAGCCACGATGGAACACGAATCTCTTGTATTTATGAGGTGTGATAGGACTCTTGTGCTACCATAATGACAGGGGTGAAGGAAGCTGCAAAGCTAGAAGAAGGATGGGAAAATATGAAAGGATGAAGGATAAGAAGTCAAATAAGGATGGATATTTTGATTTAATCCTTCGATCCTACACCAAAGGTGGATCAAATAGAAATAGGTAATGTAATTCTGTATTTATACAGAAATGTTTGCTCCAAATTGTATATAGAGCTCTATAGAAATATAGGTGGTTTTAGAGGTTGCTTGGTCATGCTCCAGTTTGTCATGGAGCCAGGGTAGATATCAATAGAAATTTTAGGAATGTAATAGAAATGTAAAGAAACCTGTATACAGCCTCAGGATATTTTGAGGGTTGGTCATAGTGAATAGCAAAATTATAATTTGTTTCAATTGGGGGTAGATTAATAATAGATAGAAGAAATTGTTATGACATTTTGAAGTTGGTCATGCATGATGATGTTAATATTTTTGGATTTCAATACAAAGGGTGTTGCCCCTAGCACCTATTTAACTACCCAAAAAAATAATTGATATTTTCTAACTTTATCGAGAGGCAATCTACAATGGGATCCATATTGTTCGTTAATATAAAATCATTTAAAAAAAAATTGGTGTGCATTGTCCAGTCAAATATCTCAAATAGTGACATAAAGTGGTATATAAGAGAAAGACAATAAATTATAACTAGCATATATATCTTAAATTTTAATTTAATCTATATAAAATTTAGAGAGAGATATCTTTCTCAAGGTACCTATTTTTAATAAATTTAACATCCTAAAGTCACAAATAGACACCTAAAAAATGATATATCTAAAAAAATGGTAAATGAATTAAATTAAAATTTAAGGTATATCTGTTCAAAAATAATTGTCAGAAACTGTTGCTAGATAAATATTCATTTCTTCCAATTTCAGATATTCTGAGCGTTACTCCACTGGTGGCGTATACTAAGAAATAATAAATTAAAAAAATTAGAGAATTTGAAAGTAATATCCATGCATAGCTGCTGACAATTAATAATAAACTCAAAAAGTCTGAGAATTGAAAAGTAATAATAAATTCTCTTAATTTAAGAAACTCAGAGCAATAGATGGCCTTAAAAGGAACGTTACCATGCAAAGGCCAAATATGGTACGAGTTGTAGCCGTAGGAGATTTGTACAACTGACAATACTCTATCACACCTTAACAGTTGTCCTGACCACATCCTCTAGCCCACCCAATCCTATAAATCTACCTTCACCTACAAATTTTGGTATTTCAAAAAGTACAGAGAAGGGATTTCAAGAGGAGATCGGTAAAGTTTTGATGGTATTATCTAGCTCATTAATACCGTGGGAGCTTCAGCTGGGGCGTTGTTGGTTGCTTGATCTTGGGAGAGAAAGGAAGGAAATTGAATTAGAGTGGAATTGTAATTCTATTGAGCATGCATGGGAAGTTTTAATAGGGTTGGCACCTGGTAGTGTTCATCATCAATGCATCTCTGCACTGGACTTGGTAGGTTTCTCTTCAATTTCTCAAATAATTTTTTAATAAGAAGCCAGTTTTAGTATGATTTTATATCCGTTCTATTCTATTTTGTTGGAAAATTTATATGTAATTGCTTTTACCCTTCAAGATTGAAATGTAACTTGAATAGAATGATTTGTGTTTTTTGTAAGTGCTTAGCATAATATCATGCATGATTATTCAATCGGATTTTTCTTCTCGTGTATTCATTCAGGTAGATCAAGCATCCATCATTGGAGGCACCATCGATTCTGTGAAAGAGCTTCAACACGATTCACTGTCTCTTATGGCCCAGAAAAGTAGGAATCAATGCGATGAGGAAGGATGTCAAAGTCCAAGCAGGTCTTATGCCATTCCCAATGGCTTCTTTTCATCATATTCTCCTTTGGATAGGAATGCCAAATTTTTTGAACAGTCGGCTTCGAGTAAAATTACTGCACAGAGTCAGTCTATAGTGGTTGATGTGGAGGTTACCATGACAGAAGCTAAGGCCACCATGAAGGTGTTGTCTCAGAAGAGGCTAAGGCAGTTGCAGTTGTTGCATGCCATTTCTGCGCTATACAATCTTGCCATCTCCATTTTATACTAGAACATTATGACCATTTTTTAGTGAGGACAAGCATGGTAGCAATAATTTGTAGGTGGCTATATGCTCCGCTTCCAAGTTTTCCAATTTTTAGATGGATGAATGTTTCTCTTTTCCTTTTCTCACATTTTAGTATCTCTTTGTCCCATCCCATTGATGGTGAAAAAGTTTTTGAGCATATGATTTATTATGATTTTTGTTGCCTAAATTTGCCTCTTATTTCTTAGGAACAATTTGGGCTATTCTCAATGTTACCATTTTTCCTTTGACGCACGAGCAAGAAGAATGATTTCATTTAGCTTTACAAGACTATCTTCTTGATCCCAAAGTTTTATGATGATTCTTACACAAAGCTTACTAAAGCATGTAAATAAAATTTAATTTTTAGATTATAGATGAAAATAATATGTATCATATCTTTCAATGAAGTGTCTATTTTTTATCAAATTTGTTATATATAAGTTAACTCTTATTTTATATAGTTTTTTTTCAAAAGATATATATACATAAAATTTTTGTTAGAGTATTGCAATATTTACTTAATTAATTAAACAATATTTGTTTAATTCTTTAAGTTCCCAATTATCTCTTTTACACTTAAGCTAATTGTAGGTGCATATAATTAATTATTATGTACAAACCTAGGTTTTCCCTTTTAGGGTTTCTTGACCTATTAAAAGTTGAGTTATTTCTTTTCATTGTATGAAGAAGGATTATTATTGAGAATACATTTTGGAGATTATTGAGCTCTCATATTTTGGAGCATATTTTTTTTGTGTTTTTGTTCCTTCTGTGATTTGCTTCCTTGCTTCTCCTTGTAATAGGTTTTTCAGCATGCAAAGATTATTTGGGCTCCTGTGGTGTTGTATTTTCTCAACTCCTATATGGTATCAGAGCTCAGATCTGCAGCGATTTGTTCCTGTTTTTGAGAATTTTATATTGGAAGCAGATCTGGGGTTTTTAGACATTTTTTTTGTGTGCTTAGGGTTATGGTTTTTTTTCTGAGCACTTTGGGCCTAAACGGACATCACCATCATGCTCAGAAGGTCCGAAAACCCCTATAGTCATATTAAATTTGTCATTTTTGACCCCTGAGCATCTGGGTGGTTTTTTTTCAAAAATACTCCCAGAGGCTCAGGGACCAAAATAGGTCGAAGTTTATATGACCATAGGGGTTTTCGGGCCTTCTGAGCATGATGGTGAGGTTTAGGCCCAAAGTGCTCAGAAAAAAAGGTCAAACCCTAGGTACATAAAAAAATTCTTGAAACCCCAGATCTACTTCCAAAGCAAAAATTCTCAAAACAACAACAGGTAGCTACAGATCTGAAGCTTTGATACCATATTGGAGTTGAGAAATACAACCCCACAATAGCCTGAAGATCTTCTGCAAGCTGAATAACCTGTGTTTGGTGTGTTCTTCAAATAATTGCTTCATTGCTTCTCCTTGTAACAGGTTATTCAGTTTGCAGAAGATCTTCAGGCTACTGTGGGGTTGTATTTCTCAACTCCAATAATTTTAAAATAGAAAATAAAATAATAATAAATATTAATACAATTTTGTTTTAAAAATTAGAAAGTGTGATTTGAAATACTAATTTCAGATGAAATATTTAAACAATTAAATAAATTAATAAATACGATTAAGTTTTGAAATTATTTTTCAAATTCATAATAAAAACATATCTTCACAATAAAAATTAATATATACCCTTTTTAGAGAAAAAATATAATAATAATAATAAAAACAATAGAGTTTTTAAAAGAATTTATAATAGAAACATTTATTTTGACACTAGAAAGTATGGTTTTTAGAAATTAATTTAAGATGAAATAATTGAAAATAAAAATAAAAATAACAATAAATAATATTAAATAACTTCAGTTGTTAGGGATTTATAATAGAAATATTTGTTTTAATTTAGAAAGTGTAGTTATTAGAAATTAATTGAAGATGAAGTATTTGAAGAAAGTAAATAGATCAATAAATAATATTAAATTTTGAAGTTGATTTTTTATTAAAAATTATAATAGAAACATATCTTCACAATCAATAAGGAAGTCTTCTCAAAAGAAAATATAATAAAGTAAGAAACTTCATTTTTTAATTAAGAATTTATAATAGAAACATGTCACTTTTGATAATTAATTCAAGTATGATAAGCTTTACTTTTTGAATTTTTTTAGTTTTATATCTATAAATATTTTATTTTATTTTATTTGAAAAAAAATTAGTGAGAAGTTGTTTAAATGTTTTGGTTGGTGGACTGCCATTTAAATATTTATATAAAATGCAACAAAGGGGAAAAGAAAATTAGAAACATCAAAACTATAACAATAGTAATAATCATAATATCACATTAGTTTTAATTTCAGTGTACTATAATTATATATTTATAAATGATAGAATTTTATATGAAGTTGGTTGATTTTTTTATTTAATTTTTTTTAAAAATTGCATTTATCTTATATATTTAGTTGTATCCCATTCATATCTACATAAGTTTTACTATATGTCATCTTAGTTGTATGGTATGTCATGTTCTTTTCTTTGGTTTAATTATGGGGTGTCGCAAGTCCATTCAAAATATTTAATTCAAAATTTATCAACTGTGTCCGTTTGATTCCCACCATGAGTCATTTTACTATCATTATGCATGATTATTGCTATTAAGTGGTATTTAAATACATTCATTCAGACATTAATTTACATCCTAGAATATATATCTTAATAAATTTTAATGATTTGTTATTATTTGCTAAGGTTGTAAAGTCAACCATTGAAAGGGATTGATTTATGACACCCAATTAAAAAATCCTTTAATTTAAACTTTGAGGCATATTATTCATTTGATCAAATATTAGGTTGAATTGTATTTATGAAAGTTTGAAAAATGTTACATTTTGGATGTCAAAAGACTTGAATTCCATTAGGATATGAATAATTTTAATTTCTTTTTAGATAAATTATTATTAAAAAAATTAGCTATATAATAGGATTAAATTATGGGTTCAAGTTCAATTATGATTTAGGTTCAATTATTGTCAGTGTTCTATGATAAAGGTTCGGTTAGGATTAGGATTCGACTTATGATACGAGTTAGGGTTTAACTAAGATCAAGGTTCAATTAGGGTTAGAGATAAAGCTAGGGTTCAATTAGGATAAAAAAGCCTTTTAGCTAGGATAAGGGTTAGGATTAAATTATGGTTAGGATTAGAGTTAGGGTGATTTAACATTATAAAATAAATCTTTAGGTTAAGGTTAGGGTTAGGATTAGTAAAAAATTTGGCTTACATTTTAGTTTTGGTTAGTTTTTAATATGGGTTAAGCTTAAGATTATCATCCAATGTGGGTGAGGGTTTAATAAAGGGTAAGGTTAGGGTTCAATTAAATTTAGTTTTTAGATTAAATTAAGGTTAGGTAATGGTTCAATTATGACTATGGTTTAAATGTGATTAGGGTTCAATGAGAGTTAGGGTTAGAATCAAAGTTAAATTAGGATTGTAGATTTTGATTAAGGGAAAACATAAACCCCATGCAAAATGTTTTAAAGGGACCTAAAACAATTGGATTTTACAGGGATCCAAAATCCAAACAAAGAATGTAGTAATAGGATACAATAGAGATAGCCAGGAGCCACGCTATAGCCTAACAACAACAATTAAGCATTAAAGAACTACACAATTGAACCCTTATAGCAATATCATAATTAAAGAACTAGCTATAAACAACCAAAGGTCAAGGCCAACAAAATGGACAACTCAAGACATCATGAACAAAGGGTTTTTCTAGGTTCCCTTAACCTTAATAATTGGTTTTTGCAAGGATCCCAAAACCTTCACCTCTAGTATCATAAGGTAATAACATAGGAGACAAACAAAATTTTTGAGAGTTTTGTAGTCTCTTATATTTACCATTAGATATAAAAGAGGGTTTTGATTGATATATAAAATTTCATATATCTCTGCATAATAATATAATAATATAATTATAATATTATAATATAGTTCAATTCAATAAAAAGATACTATATAATTATATATTGATTTATTTTATGTTTTATATGTCGCATTGCTCGACTGCCACTAGCATATATACCTTAAATTTTAATTTAATCCATTTACAATTTGTCGAGATATATCATTATTGAGGTGCCTATTTGTGACTTTAGGATGTAAAATTTATTAAAAACAGGCACCTTGAGAAAGATATCTCTTAGCAAATTTTATATAGATTAAATTAAAATTTAAGATATATATGCTAGTCGATAAAAGAGAGAGTATTTTATTAATATAAAACCATTCATACATTAACTTTATCAGTAAAATAAAAAACTAGGGATCAACCCCCATCACTATCTAAAGATGAAGGAAACCCTAACCCATATACCACCTGAGCCATGCATTACTGCCTATGATCAGAAACTACCCTGCCTAAAATCCGCTACCCCACAAATTTTTTTTGTATTAATACATTGTTTAGAACTACAAATTTAACAATTCCAAGTCAAACTAAACTCTTTAACCGAATATAACAAAAACTTGAAACAAACTAAACTTTTTTCTTCTTTTCACCAAGGCCATTTACCCAATAGTCTTTCCGGTTAAATTTAGTCTTCTTTGAATCATCCTTCTGCTTCTCCTCCTGTGCCATTCACATATTCACCTCCTTCTCATGAATGAAATCTTTCAAAGCCTCCCAACCCACCGATGCCTCCTCTATTTTGGCCTCTAAGTTTGCTCCATCATTCTAGAGAACAAAATGTCTAAACTCTACATCATTCCCATCTTGAGTGATTCCTTCTCCAGATGGTCACCTTAGGCCTCTCCCACCATAGCTCATTCCATGAATTATGTCAAACCACACAACAAATGGTCTGGGATGCACCATTTTTCCACCCTAATCACCTCTTCCTTCAAAGCAAATACCAATCCCCATTCAACAATCATGGAAATAATGTTGACATTTGTTTTCTAATGAGATTCTCACCTCAAATACTCTTCTCCCAACAACACCTCCATGATCTAAAAAAAAGGGGGTCATCAAATTTGAAAATTACCGCATGCCTTTTTTCTGAAACCTTGCCAAAAAATGTGTGTTGTTGTTTAATAGAATGAAGAAAAAAAATTGCTTACAAGACTACTAGTTGTTCACTATTCAAACACCCTTCTATCACTATCTGGAGATTTATTTGCACACCTCAACCTTGGAGAATCCAAAACACTTCCCACCTTTGTATTTAAACAACTCTATGTTACCCCTTGTCAAATCTATAGTAATGATCATCATTACATCCTCCTGTTGAGGGAGTACAATATAACCAACTCAACAAATTGTAATAGGATCCCTCATGCCACCTCTAATTCAAATTTTACCAATCTTCCATGTAATTAATTGGAGAGAAAAAGAGCGATGTACAATTTAAAGTGTATTTATAGCACTACATGGATCGATACACAACAATACGCCCAAATGATAAAGGGGACTGTGGGTGATACACCACTTGCTAACACCTCAATAATGTTATACCCCATTAGACCATTAGGAAATTATGCTCACTAGGGCCATCCCACCACCTCACATTTTGGTCATTAAAATCACGCCCTTGATTTGATAAGTGACCTGCTTCAATATTTCCTTCCCTTCAGACATGCAAGCTTCTAAGATCTTGAAAGTTTTTAAGTTTTTGCCCAATAGTAGAAATGATTTTATTATTTTTCAAACATTTGGAGACGCCTTTAGAAATTCCTTCTATTACTATTTTTTAATCTCCTTCCAAATGTAGCTTAGTAACTGAGAGTCTGTCTACTAGAGAGATGACAAGACAAGTAGCTTGTACCTCCACTTCATTATTGGTTCGATCCATCAGTTACCATGCTCCTATTGCAGAAAAAAACCCTTCATCATTTCTCACTGTTTATGGTAAAAATGGAATAACAACAATAATGAAAGACTAAAATATATAACCACAAAACCCTAGCCTAACAACAACAAAGATCCACCATAAAATAGGAAAATTACCTGAGACAATGCAAATCAACAAAATCACAAATATTATACCATCACATGTCCAATAGGGTTTGGATCTCCATTCTTCCTATCTCTGTTGATCTTCCTTGATATATTTGCTCTTAGATTTTATGTGTGCACAAGAGCTCAACAAAGAACGAAAATGTGGTTGCAAGTAGGCTTGATCGCATATGAAAGTTCGAATGCTAGAATGCTTGGGAGAGCTTAAAATGCTTAGGAGATCCTTGATAATGAAGGAAGCATATCCTTATATAAAAGACACTGTAAGAAATGGAGGGATAAGATTAAGAGGTGTAAAAGATAAATGGTCAACTAGGATTAGAGGGTAGGTAGAGGAAATAAGAAAATAATGAGAGGTGTAGGTAGTGTAGGAATTAAGAGATGAATGACATGTGTCATGGGTAGAAAAGGCTAATGAATTAATTAAATAAATAAAGATTTATTTAATTAATAGAAGAAGTGGGATCAATTAAATAAATAAGATATTTATTTAATTTAGGAAAAGGGTAATTTGAATAAATAAAAGTATTTATTTAAATAAGAAATAAGGATAGAAGAAGATTAATGAATTAATTAAATAAATAAACATTTATTTAATTAATAGAAGAATTAGGATGAAATAATTAAATAAACAAATATTTATTTAATTAGACAGGACAATTTTAGGTGTCTACATTTTGCCCCTCTTTGAGACAATGCAACTTATTTCTTTGTTTCAAAGAAGACAAGATGAACTGATACAAAGTTTTCCCAGGATGGGAATGATATGCCCCCTTGAGAGATTCGATAAAAATGTTTGAAAAGATCGCAGACAATCTCTCGATAAGAAAGAAAGGTGAGAAATGACTGACAAGATAGCATAGAGTGGCAGAGTCATAAGATAAAGAAAATTGATTTGGGAGACTAGGGCTAGGGTAGTCTATAAGATAGACTATGAGGGAAAACATCCTCATTGTCATCCACACACCTAAGAGATCAGAGTGTAGAGAGAGAAGAGAGAAGTCAGCAACAATGGCATTGGTGCACAGATTCAATCGCGTTTGCTGATATCAGAGGCCAACAGATGCAGGAGAGCCGGTGACTACAACAAAACCTTCTTGTATAATTGTTGCATTAATTGTTGTCATAAATGCATGTCAAGTAGTGTAATAAATGTGCTTTAGGTAGGTTGCAAAAAAAAAATGTCAAGCAGGGTAAAAATGCTAAGGTGCATCTACATTGGTGCTGGGCACGTCTAGGTAGGCTAGGCACGTCTATGATTGCAATAGTGTCTGTGTCCAATGCGAGAATGTCTATGCAGGATAAGCACATTTGTGAAGTATGTAAGCGCATTTGTGTCTTCAAGGTCAAATTGATAGTTCTATGATGAACATACACTGTCGATTGGATAAGCTGCCGAGAGGATTTACTCAAGCAAGCCCTCTAGGGAAGACTAGGATAACAGATAGGGCTAGGATTAACAATTTTGTGATAGAACATAATTTGTCAATCAGGAAACTAATCAAGAGGATACACTCAAGCAGAGGCCCTAGGATAGGATAGAGCGAGGCACTTTGTGATGAATAGGGAGCACCAAAGAAATTGACAATTCTATGCTAGAACATACGTTGCCAATTGGATTAGGTTGAAATTGACAATTCTGTGATAGAACATACGTTGTCAATTGGATAAACTACTCAAGAGGATACACTCAAGTAGGTGCCCTACAATATAGGATAAAAGAAGCACTTTATGATGAATAGGGAGTACCACTAGGATAGAGTTCCATATGATAGATATAAGCACTAGGATAAAAAGAAGCACTTTGTGATGAACAGGGAGTACCACTAGGATTGACATAGTTGATTTTCTTGACTTTAGGAGGACCTACCAATGCTAGAGCATGAGAGAGATTCTGTTCAACTTAGAATTTATGAGCAAAGCTTACATTTGAGGATAGAGCTATAGTTGAGGCCATGGGATTGCGATATATTATGTATGTACCTAAGTTTTGGGCAAACATGGGATTGCTGACTGCATTAGCTGAGAGATGGCACTCAGAGACATGCACTTTTTATTTGCCGATGGGTGAGATGATAGTCACCTTGGAGGATTATACAGGATATTGAGGATACCGATCATTAGGGAGTTGGTTCCTTATGATCAAGAGGGAGACATGGATGCACTGAGATGAGTGTGTTAGGATCCAGGACTAGAGATGAGGGTAGGATATGTGGCTTGGGACACCATGACAGCTATAGGACTGGCTCTACCGGTGGTGCTGGTAGGAGTGATAAATGGATTCCAATGTCTGGACAGGGACAAGAGAAGCCACAGGGACAGGGTGAGGAGAGAGGGGAAGAGGAGAATGACCTACTATCCTTGAGGGAGATCTCCCAGGGATAGGCAGATGAGATCCAAGATCTAGAGAGGGATACGAATAGGATGAGGAGACAACTAAGGGACATTGAGAGGGAGAGGGATTAGGCTATTCAGTGCTATACAGAGGTTGAGACAACATTGAGGGCAGGAAACAAAGGACACAGGGGACAGATATGCTTTTGTTCTATGGGTAGGGGAGGAGATAGCCTATTGGAGAGACCTATACTAGGGAGAGGTGCCATCAAATCAATGGGCTAGGAGCTTCCAGAGACCATCATAGACTACGACGACCACTGGAGGGAGAGACAGGAGACAAGCATCTAGTGGTGAGGTCATGGGTCCTCCACCACCACCAGAGAGAGGGGGCAGGAGAGATGATACTGGGGTGAGTCCTTCCAGGGCTCAGACTTCGTTGAGGCTAGCTCACTCCAAGGGAGGGATTTCATCATAGCCTTAGAGGGCTCCCTATGTAACAGTGTTTTACCATTGTTGTATGATGATGTAGACACCTTCGAGTGATTGTACCCATATGATTTTGACATCATTGTATCATGACATTTATGATTTTGATATATATATATATATATATATATATATATATATATATGAGATGATTCTTGTGGCAGCTATATGCATGTGTACCTTTGTGATGCTTATGAGATATATTTATCTATATGATGCTTATGATATGGATGCAAATATGTATATGATGAAATACAATATTTTTGTTCTGTTATGTTCACAATATGTTATGCATGATGAAAATGTGAATGTATGAAATGCAGATGAATATGATAATGCAAATACCATTTGATGAGCATGTAAAATGTGCTAACATGTGTTGTGTGTAGGATGTGATGAAATTGTGATATGTATATGTATGTATGAAATGAGATATGCTAACATGTGATGATGCATGTGCAAACTACATGAAATGCAGATATTTATGGCGTGTCATTATACTCAATCATGTGATAGCAGGCTACATGGACTCAGGGACGATGGAGGTCAATCAAGAAAGGGGGATGAAATATAGAAGATATGGAAGTGAAAGAGCTTCTTGTTTTATTATCAGCATTGAGCTTTATTATGGAAAATAGGTTATGAAAGTTGAGGTATATGTTCGACCCAGAAAGTCAGTGTACCCGTTTGCATGGAGATCAGACGGTCACAAACAAGGAATGCCCCAATTCACACTAGACTCTCAGTGTCCTCATATCCTTGGAAAATTCATAGCATTACTAAGAGACAATCAATAGATAACAAAGAAAAATAGGTGATGATACCCCATCCTTGACTTTCGAGTCAAAGACATCCTTGAGATAAAATCTCTAGTCAGAGACATCCTAGAAAAGCTAAAAGACATGTTACCAAAAAGATAAAATAAAAAAGAGAACCAAGAATCAACACCAACATCCGCTGTAGTCCTCAAGTTTAGTGTCTCTTGTCACTTGTATAAGTCTATTTGATCATGGTCACAATGTTTACTTTCACAAAAGGATAGATAGCACTAAACCATAGTGTTGTCTGAGTCTATTGAAAGATTTGATTTGTTGAACCTCATTGTTGCTACTATGTCTCATCTAAAACTGTTTGAATCCATGAAACTGATACTTTATTGCAGAGAAGACAAAACTTATTATGAATTGGCAATGCAAGTGTTGCTTTATTGTGGATTGTGCATGGATAGATTGAAGAAAGCTGGAATAAACTATAGTCCTTAGAACGTGTGATGCTCTTAGTTCCACACCCATCACTAGACTTAGGATTTGCCTTGGCCATAGATAAGAGTAGATTTATTATGGATGAAAATGGTGAAAAGGAAGGATTAATATGAATGGCTAACCAATATTAGGTAGATCAATAACAAACCATGATGGGAATGGGTAAGTTTATTATGGATGGATAGGTTGTGAGTGTGTGCAAAGAGTGAAAGGATGAGAGTGAATCCTAAAGGAGGGAGGAGCAATGTCTCTACACACAGTGCCAGTGACCCGATTTTCACCATGGTACTTTCCCAAGGTGCCACTGAAGTGGTTTTCACCATTGGACGAATTTGTTTCTCTTTACTTTTTTTTGATTTTTTAATTTTTTTGTAGTTTGGACTTTTTTGATTTTTTTGGTACTTTTGAATTTTGTGATTTTTTTGTATTTTTGAATGTTTTTTTTTTTTTGTTTGTATTTTTGAGTTAGGATATTCTAAAGAGCTATGTGTAAAACCTGCGAAGGTGCATGCTATTGATTAGATCTTCCAAAGGTTCACCATCTAGTGTTGAGAGCTAATATGCATCAGATCCATAGACTATTGTAATGATGTAAGGACCAAGCCAATTTAGTTCAAATTTGCCCTTCTTCTCTCTGTCTTGCTGATTTTTAGGATTTTCCTTGAGAAATAAGTCACCCATCTCAAATGTATGAGGCTTAACCTTATGATTGTAGCTACATTTTTCTTTGTCTGAATGATGTGTAGCTCGAGTGATTGTTTTCCTCGATAAAGGAACTGAGATAGAATTACTAGCGTGTGGACTACATAGGCCCATATGCCTATCACTGAAAGAAGTTTGGACATCCTTGACAACAAAGTCCTTCGAGGAAGTTCCATTAAAGGTCCATTGATGTGATGTATCACCAAAAGGGAAAGGATATGTAGAACAAGTGGATGAGTTATGAAGGCTTATGATTGCGAAAAAAAGTGAAAGTAGGATAGCATGATGGAGACTTAGGATCAACAAGTATGCTTTCTAACTTAAAATTGTAGAACTTTTGCCCCTAGTTATTTTGATATTAGGGGAGATCATCTCTTTCTCTTTTTCTTTCATAGGATTTTTATCCTTGACCTTGATTTTTGTAGAGTCCAATAGCTTTTGATTTTGATTTGAACTAAAGGACTTTTCTTTATTTTTGACACTTAGATTTTTCTTTTCAAAGCTTGATTTTTCATCCCCAATGAATAAGGGATTTTCTAATTCTTGTTGATCCAAGTCTAGGAGAGGAGTGGAAATGGAATGAGTAGATGAAATGGTAAAGCTATGTGAGTTCTCAAGAGGGTTGGCAATATATTCAATAGCTTCTTCATTGGAACCACTCTTAGGACTATTGATATCAAAAGATTCTTGCACCACTAGAGGAGATTTACTTTCAGACTTAGTAGCCACAACACTAGGTGGTTCACACCCAATTCCTTGATATTGCAAATTGTTTGTAGGTTGAACATGTTGACTGAATACCTTAGGAGATAGTGGGAGTTGATCAACTTGAAAGATAAAGTCACCACATCCCATGTCTTTAATCTTGAATTTTTCTTTGATCTCTACTTGTTTTGATGTAGAAGCTTTCAAGGATTCTAGATCAACATATGTTGATGAAGGAACAACCTCTCGATTGATTGGGATTGTTATTTCTAATCTAGGGCACAAATTGTTTCAATATATGAATGGGTTTGGATTAGCTTTGACAGTCACTTCAACTCCATTGTGTGGGAACTTGATACATCGATGATATGTTGATGGAACAACTCTCATTTCATGAATCCATGGGCGTCAAAAGAGTATATTGTATGTGATATCTAGATCAAGGACCTGACAAACTACATCCTTTGTGACCAGTCCAACTCTAAGAGGTAAGGTGAATGTGCCCTTGGATGAATGCTCTTCATCATATGCCTTGATGGTAATTTTGTTTGTTGGATTCACAACTTTATTTGAATATCCCAATTGTATTATTATGTTCAAAGTACATATATTGAGACCAACTCTTCCATCTATCAAGACTCATTTTATTCGATCTTTGTGTAGGAAGGCTTCAATGTGCAAAGGTGCATTATATGGTTGGCTTACAAAGGCGTCGTTATCTTTAGTGAATGTGAGAGAATATGGAACATAAACGTATCCCACCATGGCTTGAAACTGATCCATGTTCAGATCAGTAAGGACAAAGGTTTCTCTCAAATTTTTATCAGGGATGGCTTTATGTGCGGGGGATTTGCATGAAATTTCAAGGATGGAGATAAGCATGGGTGTCTTCCCTAACTGTTCTACTAGGTCGAACTCAGGTTTGGCCGACGAGGAAGTGATGATTTTAGCTGGAGCACCTTGCAAGCTGACCTTACCTCGACGAGTTTTTGCATCACATTTGGAGGTAGATTCAAAAGAAGGTCTAATGCCTTTTAGAACAACTCTGGTTCTTTGGGTAGAACTTTCAGGTATTTTGTCTTTTATGATAATGGTAGAGACATAATTGTCCATTGAAATGCGATTAATAATTGAATGATAGTTATAGGATGCTCTAGTATAGTTGGCCTGGTCATCTATGGCTTTGGATTTTCCCTTGTCATGTTTAGGGTATGGTTCCTTAAACATCTCATGTTCTTGATTGGATGAATGTCCTTCGATCTCAATGTCACCTCTATCACTAAGATCTTGTATGATGTTCTTCAAGCAATGACAGTTTCCTATTTTATGTCCCTTGCTCTTGTGATATTCACAATACTCATCAATATTCCACCAATTTGGTTTGACCTTTGGCTCATATGGAGGATTGTTTGAAATTGTTATTATCTTGTTTGCGACTAGGTTCTTGAAAGATGACTCAAGTGGTTCTCCCAATGGAGTGTATTTCCTTTGTGGTTTTGAAGTTGTTTGAGTATTCACTTGGTTTTTTGTAGAACTTGATCTAGAAAGAATGATTTTGGGTCTCACTGTGTTAGCATCAACAACACCATCATTCACTATTTTTTTGTTCCTATTCCAAAATCATGGCTTGTCCTTTCCTTTAAAGTCCTCTTTGTTTTCTCTAAATATCTTAATGACTACTTGCTCAATTAAGACCTTCTCTATTGCTAAGCCTTCCTCAATGAAGTCCTTGAAAGTGGAAAAACAAGCTTTCCTCAAGTCATAACCAATGTCTTTATTGACATTCTCTGTGAACATCTCTACCATTTTTTTTAAGGAATTTCACAAGAGCATCGATTGGATAGATTCCTCCATCTTTGTAAGAATGATGAAAATGACTCCCCATTCTTTTGCTTGGTGTTGCACAAAGTGGTAATTGATATGTCTGTCTCTATGCTGTATGAGAAATGTTGGATGAAAGCTTCTGCTAAATCACCCCATGAATTAATTCCAAGTGGAAGTTGGGAGAACCATTCCATAGCTTAATCACCTAAGCTTTGTGGGAACAATCTCATCAAGTATGTTTCTTTCACTACTACCTCAATGCAAGCTATAAAAAATTGTCTTATATGTGCCTTAGGGTCTCCTTTTCTTCTATATTTATCAAACTTTGGTGTTAAGAAATGTGTAGGGAAAAGAGGCATTGGAATGCTTTTGTCAAATGGATAGGGACATATGTCTCTCATTGTGTAAGCTAGATTTTGTGTATTAATGTCCTCTATTTTCTTTTGTAAGTCCTTTATTTGTTGCTCCAAATTGTTCTTGGGTGGAGACCGACTTCTTGGACCATATCCCATTCTTGAGCCACCGGGTGGAGGAAGAGGATACACCATATATGGATGGTATTTAGCATAAACATGTTCATATGGAGGGGGTCTATAATGATACTAAGTATGAGATCCACCTGGTATAGAGTCATAATGAGGAATGGAATGTCTTCTTTGTCCATGTATATCATATTCTATAGGCATGTCATGAGTTTTCTCTTGTGCGTTGTCCCCAAATTTGACATGGGGTTTCCTTGTGTCCAAATTTTGAGCATGCCTTTGGATATCCAATTACTTTTAAGGTTGGTCCTTAGCATTGGTATGCGATTGAGTGTATTTTTTATATATAAGATTTCCATAATGGTCTACGTAGACGCAGTTGTTCATGAGATGCTCCTTCATGAGTATCATAAGGTTGACCATGTGTATTTGGGACCTCAGGTTTTTGAAACAAGGATGATGGTGACTCAGGCGTGAAACATGGTCCTCTAGTACCCCCACTATTAGGCCTCCTTTGATCCATGTTGAGTTGAGTTTATTGCATAGGTCAATTTTCCACTATTTGAGACATGTCAGAATCATGAGGTATCTTAGCTCCACTTTGTACCATTGCTTGTAAGAAATATTATTTATCTCTTCTCATGATCTCTTCAACCAATCTATTAAAATGGGGACCTATGATGGAGTCTTCCATTGCTGCTGAATGTACTAAAAATTTGTCCATATTGTCATTGTGTGTATCATTGTTGTTTGTGTTATTCATGTTCTCAACATTTTAAATGTTTCTATAAATGTCCATGTATGGTAATGTGGTATGATCAAAATTGAAAAATATACCGTTGTTGTACTCATAGCCACTCATGTTTGTGAACTCTTGAGCCTCTTTAGCTTCTCTCCTATATTTTAGGGAATGAGTTTCAACCATGAACTAGGCCTTAACCAAGATATGTGAGACTAGATAAAAATGGAAAGACTATGGAAGAACAAGAGTTGGATGGAATGTAAATGAATCTGAGGTGTACTTGCAATACCCAAAGTGTAAGACCAAGTATGTATGTAGTAGAGTTGGTGTGGCTTCCAAAGAGATAATAGTTTCTCTTGATGATGTAAGTTGATCTTGACTCCAAGTAAGACCAAATGAGACCCAAAGGTGATAGACCTTGATGAGGGACCACTTAGCAAAATGTTGTTGTATGTACTATGTTGACAAAGCAAGATGAGGACAAGAAAGTGATCTTTTGACTCAAGTTTAAACAAATGTGAATTCAATGCAAGATGTAAAGAAATGATGGACTATATGAAACCCATAAATAGGTTGAATGCTAGATGAAAACCAGAAGAAATAACCTAGGAAGCTCAAGAAATATGAAACAGATTGCTCTTGTTTGCTGGACTGGAAGTGTTTTTCAATACTGAACACATATGTGCCTGTATACTTCACAGACGTGGTTAAATGAAACAGACATGATTAAACACTGCACATACATGTTTATGAGATTTTGTGAATGCAATTTTGCTTATCAGAACATAGACGCGTTTCTATCCTACACATACGTGGTTAAATGACACAGACGTGTTTGAACACTCCATAGACGTGTTTCCAGAAACTAAGTGCAATTTTTCTAATGTGTAAAGTTGTTGTTGCGACTAAATATGGCTTTTTGACTATTGTTAATGACAAGAGAACACAATGTTGATGAGGACTCAATGTTTGCAAGTGTTTAGACTCAAAATGAATCAAAAGAAAAGTGTGTTGTTTGATGTATAAATGTTTTTCTTACACTTGAAAACACAAAAGATACAATGTTTTGATGTTTGATCTTGAATGTTTGAATTATTCAAAGAAGACAAGCACAATTCTTATGGTTGGCTAGAACAATAGTTGTTGATCCCACATGGGGTTTCCCTTGAGGCTATGCTATTCAAAGCGGATAATTAGATGCTTGACCCCAATGAATCCACCCTCGACACTCACTTCTCCAAGGTAACCAAGCACCAGTCCCCATGAAAACTTCCCATGACGAACATATCTTCAATAAGAACCATATGTGTGTGGGCCGCTCCAGAGGTTCGACCTCCTACCCCAACAACTAGAAGGATTTTAGCTTTCTAAAATAAAAAGGTTCTAGTAAGGGCATCCGCTCATGTGGTCATACCTGTGACACTTTCAGCTTTGTAAATACAAAAGGCTCCCAACTAATAGGGGTTATGCTCTACTACTGATCAAATAAATTTGATCAAACAAGTTTATGGGGAGAAATAGTGTTGGTATGAACTAATCAACACATGTTACCCATGGCTTTCACCATGGATACAATTATTTATAGTGGTTTAGAAGAGGTGGGTTTTCCTCGCTACCACTTGGGTTGTTCTCTCCTCACTAGTATTCCTAATAACCACACGGGGAGACATACCCTCTAGAGATTAAATAAAAAGAGCGTATTGGTCAAGACACTGGTTCAATTTTAATGCACCAATTTAAGTGTTACGTAATCTATAAAAACAAGGTAAACAATAAAGATAAAAACCCTTGCCAAAATTCTGCAACAAATATTTGTTAGTAGTTTTTGCAATAATACCTCTCCTGCAAGCACACAAGTTAGGTAAATTTTAGATCCAAAAGACTGTGAAAATGGGGCCTTTGACAAGACATGTTTCTTCAAAGACAAGCTACACCAATTTGTTAGCTAGATCACAAGATGTTAGCCTGAATAAACCAGATATGAAATCAAAATGATGAAATAAAGCCCTAAAAACTGGAAAAAAAAAAGAAAATTACAAAATAAAAAAACACAGACACGATTGAATCTCACGTAGATGTGGTTACAAGGCACAAACATGCCTTCAACCCTCATAGATGCATTTGCCAACACAAATGTGGATTTGCAACACAGACGCGATTCAGGAACACAGACGTGACCCTACAATTTGAAAAATGTAAAATAATATCGAAGACATAGACGTGATTTCAGGGGTCATAGGCGTGACATAAAATAAAAAACACAATTTTGGTATGCGCAGACGCGAAAATGTCAAAATATTGTTAGAAATGTCAGATCTGCAACTTCAAAAGCATAAAATCAGCAACCAAGATGTTAAGTGAAAAAGGATAAAAGTCCCACCGGGCGTGCCAAAATGTTTATGGTAAAAATGGAATAACAACAATATTGAAAGACTAAAATGGATTCAACCACAAAACCCTAGCCCAACAACAACAAAGATCCACCATAAGATATGAAGATTACCTAAGACAATGTAAATCAACAAAATCACAAATATTATACCATCACATGTCCAATAGGGTCTAGATCTCCATTCTTCCTATCTCCATTGATTTTGCTTGGTATATTTGCTCTCAGATTTTATGTGTGTACAAAATCTCAACAAAGATTGGAAATGTGGTTGCAAGTAGGCTTGATCGCATATGAAAGTTCAAATGCTAAAATGCTTGGGAGAGATTAGAATGCTTAGGATATCCTTGATAATGAAGGAAGCATATCCTTATATAGAAGACACTGTAAGAAATTGAGGGATAAGATTAAGTGGTGTAAAAGATGAATGGTTGGCTAAGATTAGAGGGTAGGTAGAGGAAATAAGAAAATAATGAGAGGGGTAGGTAGTGTAGGAATTAAGAGATGAATGACATGTGTCATGGGTAGAAAAGGCTAATGAATTAATTAAATAAATAAAGATTTATTTAATTAATAGAAGAAGTGGGATCAATTAAATAAATAAGATGTTTATTTAATTTAGGAAAAGGGTAATTTAAATAAATAAAAGTATTTATTTAAATGAGAAATAAGGCTAGAAGAAGATAAATGAATTAATTAAATAAACAAAGATTTATTTAGTTAATAGAAGAATTAGGCTAAAATAATTAAATAAATAAAAAATATTTATTTAATTAGATAGGACAACTTTAGGTGTCTACACTCGCAATGCATCCTGCACCTAAGAATCCTAGATTCCCCTTTGATGTACCATCAAAATTAATCTTTGTCCATCTCATCTCTGATTTTTCCCATGTTACTATACACTTTGAATCTTGAGTAGGATTAATCCTACCAGGCCCATTAATGGGCCAAAATTTTAGAAAAGACCATTTTGACTATAGTTATTTATCTGTCATATCAAAAAGATGTTTTTGGTAGTTATGATATGTGGTGGTCACATTCACTCTCTCTAAAATAGCATGTTCTCTCCTTCCAACTCTCCTAGATCAAAATGGATGGGGAAATGAACTATATATTGGAATATATTGATTTTGTACTCTCAAGGTGCCAACTTTGGAAGAGAGAAATTAGTTTGATCGAGAATGGAAGAGACCAATTTCACTTTTGCACAAGAAATTTCCAACATTGTCATGCAAAACTACAGTTTAAAAAAACGTGGTCCAAACTTTCATCTTCCTTCTTGCAAACACAACATCTGTAGGGGCCATGAAACCCTTTTCTATTTAATATATCTCCTATTAAAATTTACCCCTTTAAGGCCTGTGACAGGCAAAGGTACTGGCCTTATGTAAATAGTATTTATTCCAGCAAATTTTGTGTCGCCATGACTCATCCTCAAATTCTCTCTCAATAATCTGGTATCCCACTTTAACCAAATACTTCCCCATGTTTGCACCTGATCATTTAAATTCATCTAAAAATCCTAACATAAAAAAAAGTTGAGACGATAAAATCTCTTTCTGAGGCTAGCTTAAATTTAACTCTTGAATATCCTTCCATTTGCAGACTTCTACCTCGTTTTCTCTCACTTTTTGCACATAGTTTCTTAGCTTCTAGTTCTATCTCTCTTCTTCTATTTTCTCAAATTCCTCTAATCAAACCTCATTCCTTAGAGGTGTGTGTCCTTCCCAAGAATCCCCATAATCTTTTTCTTTTTCACGATCTCCCACTTGCCAAGTAATATGGTAAGTGATGAGGCGCTTGTACAAGAAAACAAAAAATTCCAGATTGCTGAACCTTTTGGTGGGTTTTGGATGGTTAGAATTCATTCTCTTTCTTGAGTATCCAAATATTTATGTTTTAATATCTTGACCCATTCTTTATCAAGATTAACATACATACTCCATATCAACTTAGCACCCATGGCCTCATTTAAAATACTCTAATTTCTCAAACCAACACCTCTCGTTGTTTTTGGTTTATAGACATTGTCCAAAGCTAGCAACAAAATCTTGTCTTGTTCATTTTTACTATTCCAAAAAAAAATTCTCATTCTTTAGTTGATTATATGGATAACATTCTCTGGAATTTGCAAGCACATCATAGAAAAATTGGAATAATTAAGATCACTATTTTGAGTATAAGTAATCTTCTTGCTAATGTGAGCCACTTACTCTTCCAATCCTCTAGTTTCCCCACACAATTATCCACCGAATTTTTCCATAGATTCGATTAACGTGCTCCTACAAAGAGAGGGGTACCAAGTAATCTCCTTGGTAAATTGCATGCCTTTATTTATAATATTCTTGATATTTTTGTTTGCTTATCCAAGGTTGTGTTGAAGAAAAAAAATTCCGATTTCAGCAAATTTATATGTTGGCCCGAAGGTTCACAATAACTATGTAAAGCCCTTTTAATGCATCTCGCCTCTCTTAAAGATAATTCACCAAATAGAATGGTGTCATTTGCAAACTCTGTGTGTTGTGGCCTCCATTCTAGCAACTATTTCAATTCCCTTTCACTTGCCTTCTCTTCTCAAATTCTGAATAATCCTCCCCAAATATCAACTAGAATTATAAAAAAGAAAGGCCGACAATGGGTCCCCTTTCCTTAGAACTTGAGAATTAAAAACAAGGAGATGATACACAACTCTTCACCCGATCTACCATTTAGTGCAAAATCCAAACTTGTCCATAATTTGAAACGAGAATTGTCTATCCACCATATCATATGCCTTCTGAATGTCCAATTTAGTTAGAATTTGATCCACTTTAGACTTTATGATAGTTTGAATGGGATCATGGGCTATGATTATACTTTCCAAAATTGATCTATTTGGGACAAAACTACTTAGCTCTTCTGAAATGAGACTGCCTAAAATCTACTTCATTCTGTGTACCATTACTCCTTGTATATTGTGTTACACAACAAGATTTGACAAAAAACTCTGAAGGGCTTCAAAATTTCCACTTTGGAGATCAACACAATCAACGTCCAGTTTAATTCTTTAGCCACAACTGTTTCCTCCATAGATTCTTCCAACACTTGTCATAGATCATGGTTGACTAAGTCCCAATAAATTTGAAAGAAAAAAGATGGGAAGCCATTTGTCCCCAAAGCCTTGTCCCCCTCCATTGAAAACGCTACTTTCCTCACTTCTTCCAACTGTACAAGTTTGCATGAAGCATGATTTTTCTTTTCAGTAATTATTTTTGGGATGTTCTAGAGTAAATCATTTCACAAAGGCCTAGTATCCAAATTTGAGCTCAATAATAGTTTCTTGAAATACTCAACAACCTTCTTATTTATATCTTTTATAGATACCAACTGATTATCCTTATCATCTTTAATCTTAGTAATTTTGTTCCAAGATCTTTTAGCCTTTATTGAATTATGGAAATACTTTGTATTTCTATCTCCCTCTTTCAGCCAACATTCCTTGGATTTATGCCTCTAGTAAATTTCTTGATGAGCTAAGATTTTAGCATATTTAGATTTTAGAGCTTTTTCCTCCCAGTTTGTCTCTTCTATCATTCTCATATTCATAATCCTCTCTTGGACTACTTTCAATTCCATTTCCACTTTCAATTTTCCTTCAAATGTTTTTTCCAAACTTTAACTTGTTCCATTCCTTCAATTTACCCTTAATGTATTGGATCCTTTTGAAGAATATGAAGGCTTTTGTTCCTTCTAGAGGCGGTGCCTCATTCCACCATTGAAAAATTAATTTTTTAACTTTGTTATCCCTCAACCACATTTTCTCAAATTTTAAGGGACATCATGCTAGAACCTTATTCATCTACACTAGGAGCTCCACTGAGAAATGGTCTGACACAGGCAAAGATAGAACAAAAGCCTCAAATGTGAGAGGTTTAGTTGCTCATTGACCTCCCATAAAGAATCTATCTAGATTTTCTACAATATGGGAAGTTCCTCATCTTCTATTCGATCATGTGTAAGAACCATTGTTTGTCTTAATCTCCCACAAACCATTACTTGTAACAAAATTTTAGAAGGCGATCCATGAACTACCTATTTCGAGTATGTCCCTGACTTATCAACCAACTTTAAAGTAGACTTAAAATTAGGTCTCCCAAAATAACTAGTGAATCCTCTAACTCCTTCAACAAATTTGAAATCTAATTCCACAACTCAATTTTCTTTCTAACTTGTGAGGGACCATATATATTCAACACAAAGAAATCATAGTTGAGGCTAAAAGAGTGTATTTTTACAACTATCCAGTGTTTAGGTGAGAGCTATTTTTTTAGACCAATAGTGATTGGATTCCACAAAAATACTAAACCACCCATTGTCCCTACAAATTAATAAAAGAGGCCTTCCACATATCTCATCACTTGTAAGTTTTGTTTCTTGTAAAAAAACAAAATATAGATGTGGTTGATCAAGAACTCTCTTGATCAACTGCCTTTTGTTGGGAGTATTGCATCTCCTTACCCAAATTATTTGGTTCCATCACCCCTTGAGTTTCTCCAATCTCCACACCTTCATCTAGTTGACACGAAGGATCAACTAGGCCTTCCTTTCCTTTGCTCGAACCACCTCCACCAATTACTTCCATAATTGCTTCAGCCACCAAAGATATCAGTTTCCCATTAGTGTTATATGACTATGAGATATGGTCCTTGTGAGTGACATTTACCTCCTCCTAATTGAAAGACATATCACTCCTTGAACTCTTTAATAAAATGCTTGCACTCTTCACACAGATTTGTTCCATGATATTTACATCAGATTCCAAATATCCTTCCCTATTGTCTCTTGAGGGTGTAACCTTTATGTGGTCCTGATAGGGTTCTTGCACTTCTTTAATGGCCTAGACTCTAACACCATCTGCCTCTTCCCCTGTTCTTTCCTCTTCAATTGGGATATAATTATTATCAACATTTCCTTTCCCACTAAAGTTGTCTGAAAGCCATAGCAATTTATTTGCTAAAACTTCCTTAGCTAAAGCTTTCCTCTTGTCACCTGTAGTACACTCTTCATCTACATAACCCTCTCTTTTACATTTTTTGCAATGTACCATGTTTTCTTCCACTTCAATTAAATGGAATGAGGTTTCCACCTGATACTGTTGGTGTAAATAATTATTCATGTTGGATATTATTACACCTTACTTAAGTTTACTTAGGAAATGCATTTCATAGTAGTTTGGGTATGAGACACTTGGGTGTTTGTGCCACATTGGGATAGTGTGTGTAGGATAATTTCTACCTTTTATGGTGTGATCTTGTTAGTACTTTATCATATCCACTTATTGTGGAGTGATAATTCCACCTTCGGTGGGTGATCCACCTCATGTGGAATATTATATTGTTACTCCTACCTACCACACATATTTCCTACCTACCCTTGTTTCTTATTGAGCCACATGTCATGTTTGTGTGCTCACATATCCATATAGCCTTGCCTATATAAGAAGGCTAATATTTATTATATGAACAATTATTGATCTTTTGATCATTTATCTATTGATGAGAATATAGTTTATTCTTGTCCTATATTTTGTCTCTCTATTTTGTACTTTTCATTGAGCTCTTGATCTTGGAAAAATATCACATGGTATCAGAGCCATTAGAGCATCATTGATTCGTCTTTGAGAGGCATTATTGCGACGTCAAGAGGCAGATCTGAGGAGCAACATCTTTTGGAAGTGTCCTAGATCAGATCCGACCTCGCCATTGCGTCAGAGTGGTTGTTTCCATAAATTTTGACTATAGTTTCGCCTATATTGGGTGAAAGTCAATTTTGGATCTTGGAGGAAAAATTTAGCCAATTTGGCTATTGTACGGATTTGTTTTTAAAATTTTTTTTTTTTGTGAAAATAATTTTTTTTTCCATAATTATTTTGTTTTTGCAGTTTTTTATTGTTTCGAAAAGTTTATCAAAAAAAAAATCAATATTTTTTTTTGGTATTCTTTCGGGGGCGGGGGGGGGTTATGTTGACCCCACCCCTCAATCTGTATACTACAGATTTTACCAGCCCGTCGCCCACATCTCTTGGCATCTACCTTTGCCAACAGCTTCCCCCAATAGCTGTGTTTTTTTCTTGCCAGCACCGATGTTTCTTCCCGGTCAGGCTTGTTCCATTGGTGATTTCTTCTTTTGCCGACACTCTATACCTTTGGTCGCTGCTGTCGGGCCTTCTTTGCATCGTTATCCATGTGCCGACGACCACCCAGTAGCTGTCGTTACTGACCTACGTATCGGGCTGACCAATGACTCTACTGTCGTCATTCGGTGCTCTCTTCGCCTGCTGGTGAGACTTCTCCAACCGCCAACGCCAGTACCTTGTACTCCGGCCCCTTGGCCCCGCCACATCAGCAGGCCACCACGTGGCAGATCAGTCACCTCCCGGGCGCCACATTAGTAGGCACTACCTAGTCAGTCGAGCCATACCCACCACATGCAATGCCACATCACCTAACCGTAAATCCAATTGTAGTACACGTCATCACCACGTGGCATCTGAGTCATTATTTTGTACGACACATGGCATAATCCGGTTGGCCCATCCAGTCGTCTGTACCATACGAACAACCAGTCAGCACGGACATGAAGTTTTCATGATGGCTAGATGACCATCAAATTTAACCTCATGTTTTCTGATGTCATCATTTTTTTGAAAATTTATCAGCCCCCTCCCATTGAGCTTTTTGATTTTGCAGTCTAACTTTGGAAGGCCATATCTTGCTCATTTTTGCTCCTTTTTTGGTACAATTTTTTTTGAAATGGGATAATGTTTCATGTAATTTCTTGTGGTGGCATTATTTTATAATTTTGATGGATAATTTTTTAAGAAATATTAGTTTTTGGTGACTGTACCTATCCAATCCCTGTTTCTGCAACTTCCGGGACTCCGTTTGGGCTCATATGAACTCCTTTTCAGGTGCCGTTTTATTTGAAAGTGCATAATTTTTTGTGTACTCTCATAATATACTATTGGTTTGCAGCTATTTTTGGTAGAAATTTTACTTTCAGCATATGGTCTTGTTTGGCCGATTTGGCACTTGTATTGCATAGACATATCTTTTTGGTCTTTTACATTGTAGTTCTTAGCCTATTAGAGTAGTTTTAAAACAAAATCATAAGTCCACCTTGCCATTATTTGCAAGTGGCCTATTGTACATGCACTACATATAAAGTGCCAAAATCATCATTTTTTGGGGGGGTACTTTGATTGAGTGAATTTGCGGGGGGGAGGCATCTCTTGTGCTTTTGTGCTCTTGTGTTCCTTCCTTTTTTTTGCTATGGGTTCTCCTAAGTTTCCTCTCTTAACTCCTCATAATTATGCTACTTGGAAAATTGATGCATGGAGTAAACTTATGGAAAAAGGACTAACTCATTATATTGATGGAACTATTGTTGCTCCTACTGATCCTTAGGATAGTCCTATTGGTCACTTGGATTGGCTCACTAAAAATATCATAGAAATTGGTACATTAAGAAAGTATGCATCAAAGGATCTCATTTTTAATATTGAGAAATGTACTCTAGTCAAGGATGCTTGGAAAAAGTTTCAAGACTTGTATGGTCAAGTTGATGCAATTAGGGCATATCAGATTGATAGTGATCTCACCATGTTAGATCCCAAGAACTTTGATACTATACAAGATTATGTCACTAAGGCAAAAGAGTTGAGGGCACAACTCAAGGATTGTGACATTGATAAGAAGCATGCTCATTTGAACTTAAATTTGATAGGAAAAATTCCACAAGAATATACAACATTTGTTTCTAGTTTCCAAACCCATAGGATGACAATGGGCTCAAGCTACACAATGCCTACATTTGATGCTTTTTCTGAAATGTTGATAATGGAACAAACTAAGTTGATAAGAATGGGTATTCTCAAGACTTCTAAGTCTCAAGCATTAGTAGAAAATGAAGGGAACACAAGAAATCAAAGAAAGAACAACTTAAACAAGAAGAAATGACAATCAAAGCCTAAGGAAAAAGAACCACCTTCTCCACAACAAGGAGATTCTTCCTCTTCCAAGAGGGACAATTCACCAAAGAGGGAGAGACCTACTTGTGCCTATTATGAAAAGGTTGGTCATGAGGAGTGTCGTTTCCATTCTAAGAAGATTGATGAGCTCACACATATCTTCAAAAAGCACAACATTGATTTGCCTAATTCCTACAAGAAGGAGGATTCATCACATTCCACTTCTTGACAATCAAAATGGAAAGGGAAACCGTTCATGGCTTCAACAAGTGGGAAGACTCACTCTTTTTGGACAAGAAAAGAAAAAACTCTTTGTGCTAATACAAGTCATGATTCAGGGAGATGGCTTCTAGATTTAGGGGCTTCTCATCAAATGGCATCTTCACAGTCTATGTTTTCTTCATTTGAACCTTGCACCATGCCATATATTTTGATGGGCAATCATACATACATGGATGTGATTGGGAAAGGATCTATTACCATTGGTGATAACTCCTTCAATGATGTGTTGTGTGTACCCCATTTGACAAACAATCTCCTTTCCATCTATCAAATCACACATGACGCAACTAATCACACATGACGCAACTAAGAGAATTGTGGAGTTCACACTTGAGTTAGTTTTCATTAGAGACTTGGAGACTAGAGCTATCATCGTGACTGGGGTGGTTCATCATGCATCTTAGTTATACCCCTTTTCAGATTTTGTTGATGAGACTGATTTCACATATGATTCTACACATGATGATTCTACACATGATGATTCTGATTTTGAGGAGAACTTTGGGTACTTGAACATGGGGATTCTCACATGTGACCCCGTTCTTGAGCCTTGTATTTCATCTCCTCTTATTGAAATCACATCACCTATTTCAATTGATGATGTAGATAGTGTGATAATTTTTCCTTCATGTGATTCAATGCAGTAGGATATTTCATGTCTTCCAGCTTCAGTTTCATAGGATGAGTACTTGATAGACATTGCAGATTTGGGAGACATCATTGACTATATTCATCTTCTCTTTGATGAAGATGACCCTTCTTCAATTGTTGTGAGGGAACACTCTGACCCTCTTTTTCATTCTCTACATGATCATTATTTTGCGGTTGACATGATTGTGGATACTTAAGTACAACAGTTGGAGGAGGTCTCTTTATCCTTAGAGGAGACATGTGAGTTTTTTTGATTATGTTCTACATTCATCTCCACTAGATCTTGGAGTACCTTTTTTCAGGAGTGTCGAGTAGTTCACCACCTTTGGAGGGGGTATCTTTCATCATCGACATGGGGACATTTGAGTAGTTTTAATAGACTTCATTCATCATGATTTTTTTTCCTACATCTTCCCTTCATGATTGGGGAGACTTCATGAATACAAATTTGGTTTTGTTTCTTCCTAAGGGGAGGAATGTTGTTCGACATTCATAGAGTAGTTTATTCATACATCATCGAGCTTCTGTCATTGGTATATTTTCTATATTGAGGGGGGGGTTCCTAGCTTCTCTTCTTCTCTCATATGGGGGGAACTTTTTCCTCACATGGGGTTTTGTTCCTCACATACTTCTATGAGAGATCTCTTGTATATCTTTCATCTCTCTTTTGGGGGAGGGTTTTTTCCCATTGGGTTTTTCTCTCTTTCCCTGCTTTGTGAGAGATTTCATTGCATTGATTTTCTTTGCATTTCTATTTGTACATGACTACCTAACATGGCCTTGTGGCCAGGACCCATCTTGCATTGCTTAGTTGCATTGTAGACTTAAGTACATTCCCCTAAGTTGCACTTAAGGGGGGTGTTGGTGTAAATAATTATTCATGTTGGATATTATTACACCTTACTTAAGTTTACTTAGGAAATGCATTTCATAGTAGTTTGGGTATGAGACACTTGGGTGTTTGTGCCACATTGGGATAGTGTGTTTAGAAGAATTTCCACCTTTTATGGTGTGATCTTGTTACTACTTTATCATATCCACTTATTGTAGAGTGATAATTCCACCTTCGGTGGGTGATCCACCTCATGTGGAATATTATATTGTGTCTCCTACCTACCACACCTATTTCCTACCTACCCTTGTTTCTTATTGAGCCACATGTCATGTTTGTGTGCTCACATATCCATATAGCCTTGCCTATATAAGAAGGCTCATATTGATTGTATGAATAATTATTGATATTTTGATCATTTGTCTATTGATGAGAATACAATTTATCTTGTCCTATACTTTGTCTCTCTGTTTTGTAATTTTTATTGAGCTCTTGATCTTGGAAAAATCTCATAGATACAAATCTGAGCATACATGCTAATGTCCTTTGCTTCTACCGCTTCATTTGCAACTTGTTTCGAATACTTTTGTGAGAGTGTCTTCATTCCAGTATTCCCTAGGTAGATTATATAGTCTAATTCAGGTGGGGGTCTCCTCCATGTTGTCCTACAACAGATTGAAGTTCAATTCCAATCTTTGATGAATAAATGTATACCTCCTATAAAGAAAAGTCCATTGTTCAATACCTAGTTTTTATCAGTCCCCCCTTTTTGATGTCAAACTTGAACTTCTAGTTATCCTTGTACCAGTTCTTAACTCTAATAAAGGTCACCTAGTCACCCACCCATTTAATGAAAAAAGTTGTTTCTTTCAACATGGCTACCGAACCATTCCAATCTTGGCTATCAAGGAAAAAAGAAATGACTTGGCCATCTTCTAAAGGGTTACTTACCTTTTGCATCTCATTTTTTTTAAAAACTTTCTTTGGCCTCCATTTGTTCAGACTCACCTTCTCCCACACGTTGCTTTGCCCCGCTGTAAGATATTCATACCCCCTGAAAACGTGAGTAGCATTACTTCTACCTCTATCCCACCTTCGATGCACAAAACTAACTTCTAACACAAAACCCTCTATTTCTGAGTCTTTTATTTTGATCCTCCCATACCCAACTAAGTCGCTTCCAAGATGAGAACCGATTTTGCTGTTAGTTCCACTCATTTCCCTTTTGTCAAAAATCTCTAAAATCTCTCTTCAGCTGCAACCCTAGTCTTCTTCTCGACACCAATTCGTAAAAGTTATTCTTGAATTAAATGTGCCATAAATTCTTTAACCTACAATAATTGTTAAAAATTAATAATTATTTCAATAATATTATATGAAAAATTTATTATCTCATCAAAATTGACTATTATTTTTATAATTTTAATTGTATGAAAAACTTCAAACTTTTTATTAAATTTTATACATTATAATCCACATTCTTTTGATTTAAATATGTTATGAAATAATAAAGTAAAAAATTAAAAAACATCTTATGTTATAAATTAAAAAAATATATTATATGAATATTTAAAAAAAAGAGTTAAGCTACTAACTATTAATGTAGAAATGAAATTACTCATAGTAATTCTAACATTAACTCTACGAGAAATGTGAAAGAAGAAAATTATATAGAAAAATATGTTTTTTTAAATTATCAAATAAAGACGTGTTCTTCCATTCTAACATTAACTCTACGAGAAATGTGAAAGAAGAAAATTTAGACGTTTTCAACATTGTTATGTCGACTTTTGAAAAGCGCGAAGTTAGGGTGCACGACTACTGGGTCCTTTCCCCTATATCTATCCTCAAAGTTTCGTTTAATAGTTCATTATTACAATAACAACTCTCTTAAATCATTGTTACGTGGGAATAGAACTAGTTAATATCCAAGGACTTTAAGCAGTGTCGTTGTCTTCTACTTGATCTACCAGGACCTGTAGGGACCTTGAAATTTCTGGTGCAGGAGCCTCCATCGTCCCCTCTAATATCCTCACCACTTCACCCTTGCTTGGCCTCCTATCTTCATCATCTTGAATGCACAGCGCCGCCACCACCGCTGCTCTTCTCAACTCTTCGATATTCGCCTCACTTGCTATTCTTACATCCACAACACCTATTATGTTTCCTCTCCCAATTTGTGATGAAGCCTAGGTAGGAAAGTACAATCTGCTCTCCTCCACCTTCAAGTCCAGATTTCTGCGACCGGATAAAATTTCCGGGAACGTCATGCCAAAACTGTATACGTCCACCTTGGAAGTGATAGGAAGGCCGGAGATCCACTCGGGGGCCAAGTACCCTCGAGTTTCTCTTGTGGTCGTCAATACACGACTGAAATCTCTGCCTACCAACTTTGCCAAACCAAAATCAGCTATCTGCGGGCTGAAGTCACCGTCCAAAAGAATGTTTTCAGGTTTTATATCACAGTGAATGATACAATCCTTGCATTCCTCGTGGAGATAAACTAATCCTCGTGCAGTGCCCAGTGCGATCTCAAAACGGGTCTTCCAATCCAACACCTTACCTGCTTCTCCCTCTTCATAGAAAAGAGAAGAATTTAGAGAGCCATTGGGCATGTAGGCATACACCGGTAGCCTTCGAGAGCCTTCGACACAGAATCCATAGAGCCTTACCAAATTCACATGCTGTATTTTCCCAATGATATTTATTTCCGCACAGAATTGTTTTTCTGCTTTTGTAGAACCTTCTAATCTTTTAACCGCCACAAGCATCTTGTCTGACAGAGTACCTTTGAACACAGAGCCGAATGCACCGCTTCCCAGCTTATGCTTGAAATTTTCGGTTGCGATTCCCAGCTCTTTGTAAGTGAACGCTTTGAGAGAGATCGGCACATCCTCTTCCGCACTCTTCTTCCACAGTCTTCGACGTTTCCAGAGAATAAATGCGGCCAAGACGATACCTAAAAGAGAAGAGGAAGCCGCGGCAGCAGGAAGTAAAATGTGAAGTGCAGGGGCTTTCCTCCGCCTCTCTGATGTCAAGAGCGGCAACTCAGAAGCAGCTAGCCTAATGAAGACGGATTGGCTGTCAGATGAAACGCCCATTTTGAAAAGTTCCCTAAACTACATTCTGCAGATAGGTAGATCAGAAATAAAGAAAACAAAAGCTGTACAGGAGCAATTTTTGAGACAAGCAGTCCTGCAGCCTTGCAGTGTTGACTCGTTGTTGTATGAGACAGCTTTTTCTTTGGGCAAGTATCGGTTCTTGGATTCCAAGAGGCCGTCGGTGGTGCCCGCTGTGACAGAGCAGTGCAGGGGTTTTCGCCGAGCACACCCAGTTGAACAGACACCTTGACTGTAATTCTTGGGTGTGAAACCCTCAATACAACCACACATATCATTCCCATTACACAGTCCATACGGCCCGCAGATATCATACATATTGCACTGACCTGCGTATGACGACCGTACCTGACTCCAGGTACAATCATCCATCCCGAAGTAAAGACCTATGTGGCCCTTCTCTTCTACCTACAACTTCCCTGTCAGGATGTGTACTGACGGGAATATGCTATAACTAACATATATGCTTGAAGGAGAAACCGTCACACAGGATGCTACGAATTTGTTAGGAATATACGTCTCTGGAGCGTTGGCAAAGGAATTGCCAGTCCACTCTCCACTGGACCAATATGGAACAGTGTTGTTATAGACCATCAACATCTGCGTCTTTCCTGGAGAGATGTCCATTCCCATAGAGAAAAGCCCAGTTGCAGGATCCACAGAGCTCTTCCACGAAGTTAACTTCATGCCGTTCCACATCTTCATGCCAGGCAATCATGTATCTCCCGGATGAGTGAAAGTCTCCCAAACAATGTCGGACTTGTTTTGCCCATCACCCAGCATGATGAAATTACCAGATTCGGTTATAATTGCCCGCGATCCTTTCAGAACAGGATCAGGCGACCACACTGACCGGCCCTCTCTATCAAACAGTCCGAGACGAGCGTGGCTTGAAAATTTCGCCAGGCATGCTTCTGACAGGTTTATCTCTGTTAGCCACCCAAACTATGGTCTTCGGAGACATTCTTGCGTACCAGATGCCAATGTACCAGTTATTCGTTCCTTTCGGACTGAAAAATCCCAATGCAAACGTGCCATTCTTTGACGTTATGGTCTGATTTCCAGCCAGCGAATCCCCCGGTAGAAGCGTATCCCCACCACCTAATCCTAATGAAATGCAATTATTCACTGCAATAATCATAGAAATTGCCAGGAGTAAATACTTCATCGCCTTTTTGATAACCATAGCAGCTGTATTACTATTTTTCGAGTTTAAATAGAAAACGAACACAGGCTACGGAATGAGCAAACAATATGGCCGAAGTGGTGCCATGCATCCCACGTAAATGAATTCAGTACTTCTTTGAATGGCGTAGCGCCCATTTCATCCTTCCCAATAATCGACGCTGAAAGATATCTAAAACGTGAATAAAACGAACAAATGATTTGCCCGGCACAGACGCCACTCCGTCAGACGCGCAATTTGATTCTGTCATACGCTTAATTTGGTCGAGTCTAAACAAAAAACTATTTTTCCCCTACGGTTGAAGGTAGAATGTAAATCTGGTCTTTAGTGCCGGACGAAAGACGGACATATTACTTGTAATAACGTCAAGGCAACATCTGTTTTGAATGTTTGCAATGAAAATGAAATTGGATTTAGTAAATTTTAGAAGATAAATTTATTATGGTCCAGCCACTGTCGGCAGCTAACTCCTCTCCATTGTCTCCATAGAATTTAATATGTGTTTTGACTGCAATCTCAGTAATTAGTATGTTGTTGAAGAGTTTATGAAATTTAATAAGTGATTTTTCTCAAATATTGCCCGAGTCTGATGTAGAGGTATGGTTCAAACAACTTGAAAATGCTCTAAGTTACTCACTTGTTCAACCAAACAACAAACCCTCCTTTTAAAGATTCACTCCAACCAAGCCTCACACCTTTAAGAGTATCAATTCAACATCCCACATCACCTATTTCTATCCCCATAACCCCACAATGGGATAGTGTGCAAGGTTATCAATATTTGGTTTCAAACCCCACAGACAAAAGTGCTCAAAATGGCTCAAATTGCTCACAACCCCTCCAAATGGTTTTATAGGCCAACAAAGGCTCAAGACAGGTTTGATAGGTTCCTACAAACTCAAATGATGCCAAACAACCCTCTGATTTGGTTGTTCAAGTCCCATAAGTCACAAAGTGCAAATTGGCTCCTTAGACCTATTAGCCTTTAAAACTCACTTTTTGACTTCCCACCCAGAAACTCTAAAGGACAATCCAATATTGTTTTATTTTATTGAACACCAACTTGGGGCAACACTTTCTACCAAAGGACAAGTTTTGGAACCTCTTGTAAGTACCATTTCTATTAAATCCTCATCTAGGCTAATAAGGGCTAATTTAAGCACTTAACAAACGAACTACCCTCCAAACCTGCAACTCCACCAAATTAACTATTGGAGCATCTTGGGGTATCCAAATCATAATCAATTACCAAGTTATAGCTTTTGGTTTGCATTAAAACTAAAATTATGGGGACTGTACATGAATTTTATTCAATTCCCACAACGAGTCACATAGAGATGTCTGACCAAATTTAACAAAATCTCACCCAAACTACATTCTTTTGGTTTGAAACCTTTTGGATATTAAAATAAACTCCCAAATCCCCCATTTCACCAAGTTTTAGAATTTTCCCATGGTGAATTTGGAACAAACGAGAAATTGAAGTTGAAACCCCAGGAAATGGCACTTTCATGGGCTGTTTGGATCTGTTACAACTTTTCTCTCTCAATACTCCACCTTCAGACCTTTGGTTGGATTAAAAAGAAAGGTATTTCACCACTCTAACTCCTCATGAAAGAATTTTTCAGTTTGGAGATCATGAAATTCTGTACCAACTGAAAGAACAACAAATTTTCTAAAAAAATACAGTTTTTTTTATTGATTTCAAATATCAAGTTTACAAATTCCACCCACAACAACCCCCACATGAGTTTTTTGAGGTATTTTATAGTTTTCCCAATATTTTCAAACTGATTTTAGATGGTTATTAACATTGGGCAACCAAATACAACAACTTTTTGAAAATTTGCTTTACAAATTGACAACTTTTTCAATTTTTGACAATTTTTGCATTTTGTCGTTCAAACTAATTTTATTATCAACCTAGGGACATAAACACATTTAAATGGATCTAAATAGACCAAAAAAACCTTGACTCCCTAGTTATACTCATACTAAGTACCTTTGACCAAAGTTGACCATAGGGTTTATAATGCACCCTGGGCCACTAGGCCTTACAAAATGGACAATTAGGACTTTATTACAAAACAAAATATAAACAAAGGATTCATTGATCCTTCCCAACACCTTTTGTATCAAAAACATGAAGTGTTCAAATAATAAATTATGAAATTGAGGCTTGTGCCCTTGCACCAGAGTCATTTATATGCTTTCCATTCACTCTTTTTGAGATAGAACAATCGTATGACTTAAAATAAATGGTTTCTGAAAAGACATGGATATGAGTATGAGTGGAAGAGATCCATGTATCAAATTGAATAAATAGTCTTGTTTATCAGTCAAGTTTTCTGTGGTAGACAAAATATTCTACTGATAGCTATTAGTATTCATTGGACTCAAAATAAAGTAAGATTCCACAACGTGCAGGCCACAACCCATTAAATGTACAATTTTCTCATATATATCGACTAGTAGCTTGGCCCTTTGCATGATAATTCTATTTATACTTGTTCATATTATTTTGGTTTAGTTGCAGTGGAGCAAGAATAGTTTAATTGAATTTTTTATTATAGTCCAGCTTACAAGGAGGGTTTATTTAGGCCTGTTGTTATGAAAATGGCTATCTAGAAAACAAAATGGTGTGATGTGATATTTTTCTATCCTTTATTAAATAAATTAAAAATCACACAACAACTATCATTATGATCCAATTTGATTTAGTTTCTTATTTGATAGTTAAGTCAATAGATGTAACTCTACAATTATTTGAGGCAAAAAGTACATGGTAAAAGCATTATTATTATTATTATTATTAATGTAGATGCCTAAAACTTGCACACTTAATTAAAATAATTTAATTTATTTAATTATCATTTATCCACCAATTATTTAAACTAAGGTTTAATTAATATCCCCCTTTCTTCTATCTAGTCGTTAATTAAATACAACATTTGATTAAATCCCTCTTCTTCCATTAATTGAATAAATTCTATTTATTTAATTAAATTTCTCTTTCCACATTTTAATTAAATTTACATTTATTTAAAATAATTTCTTGCATATAAATAAATCAAATTTATTTATAAAACCATCCACCACTTGCACTTTCCTACAAATGCAAGTTGCATTCATTTTAGTTGAAATAAAACATTTTATTTTAATTAAAGTCCTAATATCTCCCACTTGGATCCATGACTAAACCTCTTCTAGAACCTTCTAGATTCTTCTAATCATCCTAATTAGCCTAGTCCACCCTTAATCATTTGCACATTCATTAAGAAAGGTCACTTCTCACAAAAGCCTCAAAGTCTTTGAAATGCATTGAAGGCTTGGTGTCTCCAAAAAGTTAACCCTTAAAGTCTCTGAAACCATTAATGGTTAACTCAACCTTACCACATTAATAGAGACTTTTTCTCTAACTCAACCCTCATATAACCCAGGGGTCTCATCAAGCACTCATTGCTTTGACCCTAGTCATTCTATTAACCCTTGCAAAAGAGTTTACCCTTTGGGTAAAAGCTTTATCCACTGCTTATCTAGTAACTCAACCATAAAATTACCTCCTAAGGTAACCACCATACCTTTTCAGGGATTTAATGCCTCTTACATCCCCTCTCAAGCCTCCTCAGGGTGACATTTGTCAACCTAGGATGGATTGAAAACCTTAAAAGGATTGATAACTTTCAATCCTATCCCTTGTTAATATTTCTCAATCTTAACCATCCATTTCTCTTTTTCTTCTATAAATAGAGCTCCATTTCCTCCATTTTAAGCATCCAATTTTTTATGCATCCAAGTTATCAAGAATTTACATTTGCCTCTCTCATAAGCTTAATAATTTTAGATAGCCATAACATTTTAGTTTCTTTATCATATCTTAAGTATTATCATAGCATCATCATGTTATGAAAGAATATCATGTTAGATTAATCTTCAAATCACTCACTCTCATGCTAGTTTACTATCACACTAATCTTGTTGTTTTGCACCATATCATTAGCTAGTTTCACATCAATATCTTGCTAAGATCTTAGTTTCATTTGCATTTAGATCTTTTATCATATATCCCTCGTTCTTAAGGTAGTCATCCTAAAGATCAAGTGCTCTTCCAAGATGAGAGCCACCTTGATTTGAAGGATCTTTGGAGATAGAGAACAATGAGATGTCTTTAGAGATTCCATTTCACTAACTTGTTTATGATTCTAACCTCTAACATAATGTTTCATTGGTGTACTTAAATTGTTTCTCATTTGTAGGATTCCATACTTCCAGGCATACAATTATTATTATTATTATTATTATCATTATTATTTTCTCAATTTTTTGGAAGGTAGGTAATTTATTTTATCTTTATGGGATTTGCAGTTTATGTGATCTTTATCTTGATTTTCTAAGAAAAAGAGCAAATAGGTGCCTACATAAAAATTACTTTCTTTATTTAATTTATTTTTAAAATTTGTTTTCTATGAGCATATTTTACATAGGTTTTTGAAAAAATAAGTATGCTAGTATTATGGATTAATGTCTATCATCCTGAAAGAGAAAGATATATGTAGGGCTATCATATCCTACATAGTAAGAGAAATAAATGGAATGTGAATGGTGACAACAAATTAAGGTGAAAATGTGGACATTAATTATTAAGAGAAATATTTTAATATTTTCTAAGTGAAATTAAAAGAGTTTTCAAATTTAGTTTGTGTAAAAAAAATTATTTCGACATTTTACCCTTAAGTATAGAAACCTATTATTAAGAGGAGTTTATACTAATTAACAAAATATATAAATTTTTTAAATTTTTTCTTCCATTATAATTTTCAAAATATGAATATTATATTCACAACCTATTCTAAAAATTAATCTACTTTCCTAAGAGAAGAAATAAAACAAAACAATAAAATATTTTACGAGGTTAAATAGAATTTCAAATCCCTGATCCCTTAAGTAATTAAGAGTTTGTTGTGAATATCAATTTATATATATATATATATATATATATATATATATATATATAATTAGTATTTTTATTAATATAATTTTGTAAAAATGTATATAATCTAAATTTATTTTAATTACATCTTCACCCTTTATATGAAATCCATATTAAAAAACATACAATTAGTTCATTCATAATTGATTTTATAATTAGTGTGAAATCGAGGAAAGTTTGCATATAAGTGTAAAAGTATATTCCACTTTACCTAACATAAAGGATATTAGAATGGTAAGATATCTATTTCAATTTTCAAATATTGTTAACTAATTGTTGACAAGTGATGCTGGTGTACAATTTCATGCAACATAATGAACACCAAAAGTTCATAATTTGTATGAATAGATACATGAAAATATAATTAAACTTATTATTCTTTAGTAATATTTTTTTAAAGTTGAAAAATATTTATTTGGAAGTTGTGAGATCTATGAAGAGTTTCAGTTACTATTTAAAACATGATCTATATTGAGAGTTGAGAAATGCTTTCAAAAATGTTATATTGAGGTGCAATATTATGTAACTAATTCTCGAATTGAATAAAAGAGTTTAAAATATTTTTATAACAATATTGTGCATTGTTGCATTTATTTCTATTTTAATGATTATCTAGAATGAAGATAATGCAATTTGATCAGTGTAGTGAAGAGGATCATAGTTGAAGTGTAATGTATTAGCACCAAGTAAATTTGATTATATAAGGATAAAATAGGAAAGATAGGTAAAAAATTAAAGAAAGAAAATGCAATCTTGTATGTGAAAAAGAAAGAAGATTTGATGAAAATATAAAATAAAAATGAAAAATTGAATGAAAATTTGAATTGTCTTATGACCGCAAACAATTTTCAAAAATAAATTCAAGATAGCTTACAAGATGCCACAATTTTCCTTTTCTAGTTGAGTTATCCTTGTGGACTATCATTAAGGTTCCTTAAATTACTTGAGAACCTCATACCATATGTCGATTCTATAATTAGACTTGGGCAATTGCCTTGGAATGATTTCTTCACTTTTTATAGGATTTTTAACAAACTTTCAATTCCTTACTTTAGTGGTAGCTCCATCCCATTTAATTGGAGTACCTTGTTTTAAATGAATAGCTTCTTTTCATAGATTTAATCAAAAGTGAGAATTGATAGCATTTCAGTGCATCTTTCAAAATAACTTCAACTTTATTTTGGCATGATTTCCTCAATCAATATCCTTTTATTTTCTATGAATTGCAATACCCTTTGATTAGTGTTGGTAACCTTGGCCCTATGAATATGAAAAATTATACTTCAATGGTTCCTTGTAGTAGCACTAAACCAAATTATATGATATTCTTTTGTTTAGGATTATTTTTTTTCAAAGTTGTAATATTTTATTCTTTGACAAAGGTTATGCTTTTTGTTTGTTGGAGCTTTCTTAATGATCTTCCTCTATTCAAATGACTTATAGTTTCTTTCTTTCATGAGCTCTTGATCTTCTAGATCCACTACAAATGTTTTCCCAAATGTTTTCTCAAATAAACAATAATTAAACAAAATACCAACAATAAAATAAAATAGGACAAATAGAGGTAAAAAGATTAGAAATATCTATCTTGTATTGTATTGGATCCAAATTATGTACTACAATAATTTTATTTGTGATGAACAATCATATATTTATAGTTGAAGCTTCTAAAATTTGAAAAATTCTAGTATTCTAGAGACCTCTAAAATTTAAATGTTCATTTTCTTGGACATCTTTAAGTTTCTTCCAATTTTTAGAAGATCCTAGCTCTCAAGAGGACTCTAGTTTCTAGAAGATACAAAGAATAGAGGAACATTATACCACTATCCCCCCTTAATTATCACCTCTAACATACCAATAATTCCTTCTAATTAAAAAAATTCTTCAATCACAATCTTAGTAAATGTATCAACTATTTGTTCTTCACTTGGAAGAACTTGTATATTAAAAATAGTTGCTTGAAAAATGTATTGTAGATAGTGAATGTCAAGCTCAATATGCTTTATTTTGACATGGTAAATTGGATTATTTATATATAGCTTGGATAGTAATTTTATTTTTGTTGGAATTATGCCTCTAATTCACTTGACCTTTGTTCATATTGATTAGATTAACTCTGGCCGATGAAACAGTGTGAAGAAAATCTATGAACTCTATTGGTATATCCTTTGTCGATGAACTCGACATATCGGAGCTTGGAGTAGCAGGTTTGAAGTCATCTCAATAACATGACAAAGTCATCTTCAGTCATCAGGGTAGCATCAGTTATAGCATGGACAAAAGGATAAAAGAATTGCAGTTTAGATCTTGATCCAATGATCATCGCTTTACCGCTATGGAAAGATGCACGTATGTTATTTCCTATGACTTGGCGACCATGGTGGGTCCCGACATAAGTGAGTGGTCCAGGAGAGATAAGGGTCATGCAGATCGAAGATGATGAAATGACGATCAAGGTTGATCCAATGGTGGTCATTATGTCATAGTGGGAAACTACTCGTTAGTATATTTCTCGCGACATGGTGACCAAGTGGTGGGACCCAAAAAGAGAGCGGCAGAAGATCCGATGGTGTTCGCTAGGTCGTGATGGGAAATTTCTCGTGATACTTTGCATCATGACCCAACGATAAAGAAGAACTATGGGTAGATAGTGAGGCCATGCTAAGATGTCAGAGTAGCGACCCAGAACCAATCAGGAGGTGCCATGTGGTGGAGCGCATAGAGAAAGATTGGACGTTTAAGGTAGCTGATTGTTTCTCTTCCCAATACCTGATGGAGTCGACTTGTTTGAGCCAAGGTTTTTTTTTTAATATGAACTGGTTCGATTCCTAGATGCATGTGGGATAATTGTTTTCTCACGAATGTAGACCAATACAGATAGTTAGATGTCTAACCGACTGGTGAAAAATTAAAATTGAACAATCAACATGAAAATGTATATGAAGTCAAGAGGATACTCGAACATGGTGGTTATTCTGATGATAAGTCATATACTATGGTGTTTAACTGAAGTGATCAGAGTGAACATCTGTGCTATGATAATAGACTTTATTGTAAATTTTCTTTGATGAGAATAAAGTGATCTTGTTGTCGGTGGTGGGTTTTTTCCTGAAAGGGTTTCCCATGTAAATTCATGGTGTTTATCTCTGTGTATGTTTGAATTCTAACATTGTCTCTATTTTGTATATGCTAATCTTAGTATTCTATAAAGTTATAAAACACACTAGTCTTGTTTCCCCTAGAAATTGACATTAGGGAAGCATTTTTTCGCACTGTGTTTTCCTTACAACTAGTATCAAAGCCTTGCCAGTTGTGTTATCCTTGTGGGTAGGGTTGTTTTTTTGTGTTAATTTGTTTCAGTGGGTGTCTGTTAGTTTGTCTACTTGTTTACAGATTAAGACGACAAGCACTCCTAGAAGAATGGATATTGAGAAGTTCAATGACTCCAATTTTGAGTTATGGAAACTTAAAATTGAGGACCTGCTAGTTGACCGATATTTTGGATTGCAGTGAGTGGACAGAAGACTTCAGGCATGAGGCAAGAAGATTGGGATTTAGCAGACTAGAAAGCTAGAGGACTCATAAGACTAAGCCTTGCAGACTCAGTTCTGTTGAGCGTACATGAGGAGAAGACTGCAAGTGTTTGTGGAAGAAGGTAGGAGACATCTATTAGGGCAAAACCTTGGTGAATAAACTCTTCCTTAGGAAGAAGTTATATTCTTTGAAAATGGATGCAGGAACACCCTTGGCAAATCATTTGAATGCGTTTAATATGGTTCTTGCTTAATTGACATCAGTCGGTGTGGCTATTCAAGAAGAAGAACATTGCATGTTCTTGCTATGCTCATTGCCAGATTCTTGGGAACATTTGGTGATGGCCATTGGTAGTACTACGACCCAGTTCAAGATGGATACTATGGTCAATACTCTTTTGTGAGAACAAATGAGAAAGAAGTCTTTTGAGATGACAAAAGATGCACTCTCTATTCGAGCAAACCAAAGGACAAAGACAAGAAGAAAGGGAATCAATGGAGTTCTGCACATACCAGGTTTGGCAAGAAACTTACTTTCTGTAAGCAAGTTGAATGATGTTGGAGTCCATGTAACATTTGTGTCTGGTGGTTGTAAGATGACTAGAGGGTGTATTAGTTGGCTAAGGGTGAACGTGTTGGTACATTGTACAAGTTAAATGCTGAACCTATGTGTTGTAATAGAGTCACTAAGAAATCTGATAGAACTTCTAAGTTGACGTATGATGTAAATTCTATGGAAGCTAAATTTCCTGTAGAAAAGATAATGCCTTGTCATTATAGGCTTGGTCACATTGGTGAAAAAGGTTTGAAAACTGTAAAGAGTAAAAATCTGGTAGGACTTATTGATTGTAACCTTGAGTTTGGTTTCTATGAATATTGCATATACAGAAAACAAAACCGTATTCAATTTTATTCAAGTCCGCATAAATCTTTTGACATTCTAGACTATGTGCATTCTGATGCGTTTGACCCAGTGGATGTACCTTCTTTGTCTAAATCAAAGTACTATGTATCCTTTACTGATGATTATTTGAGAAGGACATTTGTTTACTTTATGAACAGTAAGTCAGAAGTGTTTTGTTGGTTTAAGGAATTTAAAAAATTGGTTGAAAATCATACTGAAAGGAGAATAAAATGTTTAAGAACTGATAATGGTGGTGAGTATGGCAATACATATTTTGACAAGTACTATGTAGACCATGTAATTAAAAGACATAGAACTATGCCTTATACTCCACAACAAATGGAGTTGTTGAAAGGTTGAATCGGTCTCTAATGGAGAAAGCAAGAAGCATGTTGAGTAGTGCTAGACTGAAATAGAATTTTTGGGTAGACACAGTTGCTTCAACATGTTACTTGTTGAACCGGTCACCTCCAACAATGTTAGTAGACAAGACACCTATGGAAGCATGGTCTAGTAAGAAACCTTCTCTAAGACACATTCATGTGTTTGGTTCATAGGCATATACACATGTGTCTGATCTTAAAAGCTCTAAACTGGATAACAAAGCAGTCAAATGTATTTTCATTGGATATGGAAAGGTTGTGTACAGAAGAATTGTCATCTTTTGAGAGCTGAAACCTATGTCTATAGATAAACCAACAGAGAAGGAAAAAGAGAAGGATGTGGTTGAATTTCCACTAGGAGAAGAAGTGACAACTCTAGATGTACCTGAAGATGAGAATGGAGAGAGTTCAAGTAGCTCTAAAAGTTCAGAAGAAGAACAAAATGAAGCCTCACCACAAGTGTTAAGAAGATCCACATGAGAGAGGTGCCAACCAGATAAGTTTACCCCAGATAGGTATAATTTTTCAATGTTGAATGTAAATTGTGCCTATGCTTTACTTGCTAATACTGATGAGCCTAGGATTGTAAAAGAAGCAATGGATATGTCAGATTCAGATTCTTGGTTGGAAGCCATGAATGATGAAATGAAATCTTTGGACAAGAATGGAGCATGGAATCTAGTATCCTTGCCTAAAGGCAGAAAGCTGATGGGCTGTAAATGTGTTTTCAAAAGGAAGTATGGTCCAGATAGTAGCATTGACAAGTACAAGGACAAATTGATTGCGAAGGAGTATTCTCAAAAGGAAGGTATTGACTATGGAGAAATTTTCTCTCCTGTAGCTATGCTGACATCTATTAGATTTCTTTTGTCACTTGCAGCTGCATATGATTGGGAAGTCAAGCAAATGGATGTGAAAACAACATTTCTTCATGGGGACCTTGAAGAAGAAATCTATATGTCCCATTCGGAGCACTTTGTGAAAAAGGGTAAAGAACATTTGGTATGTAAACTAAAGAAGTCTCTTTATGGTTTGAAACAGTCTCCCAGAATGTGGTATGAAAAATATGATACATTTGTGTTATCCTTGGGATTTGTGAGATCGAAAGCCGATCATTATGTGTACTACAAGGTTGAAGATGATAAGTTCCTTATTATTGCTTTGTATGTTGACGACATGTTGTTCCTTGGAAATAACAAAGCTATGATCTCAAACTTGAAGTCCCAATTATCCTTGAATTTTGAAATAAAAGATTTGAGGTCAAGAAACTACATTCTGGGAATGGAAATCAAGAGGGACAGGTCTAAGAGAAAACTCTGGCTCAGCTAGAGAAAGTACATCACTAGTGTTCTTGATAAGTTTAATATGTCTGACTGTAAACAATAGGTTGTTCCTATTTTGTAGGGAACCAAACTATCTGTGCATGACAGTCCGAAATCTCTAGAGGAGATAGATGACATGAAGAGTATACCTTATGCAAGTGCTATTGGCAGCTTGATGTATGTAATGGTTTGTACAAGGCTAGACATTGCTCAACTAGTGGGAGTATTAAGAAGATTTATATCAAACTCAAGAAGACCGCATTGGGATGCTGTAAAGAGAGTTTTCAGATATCTGAAGGGCACTTCAGACTTTGCATTATGTTTTCATGGTAATATGAATGATTCAAATAAAACTCTCAGCATTTGTGGTTATGCAAATTTTGATTGGGCAGGGGACATTGACAGCAAAATTTCCATCAGTGGATACATTTTTGTTCTGAATGGTGGAGCAATAAGTTGGATGAGCAAGTGACAGTCTATAGTCACTTTGTCCACTACAGAGGTAGAGTACATGGCAACCACACATGCTTGTAAAGAAGTTGTTTGGCTCAAGTGTTTGAGTATAGATATTGGTTTTGATGTAGGGCAGGTTGAAGTGCGAAATGACAGTCAGAGTTCTATATGTTTAGCAATTAATCCTACATACCATGCCAGGTCTAAACATATAGATGTGCAATTCCATTTTATGCGTGACATGGTAGAAGATGGAAAGGTTAATCTAAACAAGGTAGACACTCAGGAAAATGTTGTAGACGCATTAACAAAACCGGTGAGCACTCACAAGTTTAGGTGGTATTCTAACTCGATGGGTCTTAGTACCCATCCCTCTCTATAATGTTTGGAAAGTTCCCAAGAAGTCCAGTGAATTCCTCGTCATGTGGGAGTTTGTTGGAATTATGCCTCTAATTCACTTGACCTTTGTTCATACTGATCGGGTTAAGTCTGGCCGATGAAACAGTGTGAAGAAAATCTTTGAACTCTATCGGTATATCCTTTACCGATGAAATCGACATATCGGAGCTTGGAGTAGCAGGTTTGACGTCATCCCAATGACCCGATGAAGTCGTCTTCATTCATCGGGGTAGCATTGGTTATCAGATGGACAAAAGGATAAAAGACTTGTAGTTTAGATCCTGATCCAATGGTCATCGCTTTACTGCTATGGAAATATGCATGTATGTTATTTCCTATGACTTAGCAATCATGGTGGGGCCTGACATAAGTGAGCGTTCCAGGCGAGATAAGGGTCGTGCAGATTGGAGATGATCGAACAACGATCAAGGTTGATCCAATGATGGTCGTTATGTCACGATGGGAAAATGCTCATTATATATTACATGTGACATGGAAAGCAAGTGGTGGAACCCGATAGGAGAGTGATTAAGGCGAATTAAAGGCTGAGTAGATCAAAATGATCAGATGGTGACCACAGAAGATTCGATGGTGGTCATTAGGTTGTGATGGGAAATTCCTCATGAGACTTTCCATCGTGGCCTAGTGACAAAGAAGAATTTCGGGCGGATAGTGAGGCCGTGCTAAGATGTCAGAGCAGGGACCTAGAACCAATCAGGGGGTGCCATGTGGTGCAGCATAGAGAGAAAGATTGGATGTTCAAGGTAGCTTATTGTTTGTCTTCCCGATACCCAATGGAGTTGACTTGTCTGAGATGGGTATTTTTTTTAATATGAACCATTGCGATTCCTGGATGCATGTGGGACAATTGTTTTCTCACGAATGTAGATCAACGCAGATAGTTAGATGTCTAACTGATTGGTGCAAACTGACAATTGAACTGTCAACATGAAAATGTATATGAATCCAAGAGGAGACTCAAACATGGTGGTTGTTCTGATGATAAGCCGTATACTGTGTTGTTTAACTGAAGTGATTAGAGTGAACATTTGTGCTGTGATAACAAACTTTATTGTAAAGTTTCTTTGTTGAGAATAAAGTGATCTTTTTGTTAGTGGTGGGTTTTTTCTTGAAAGGGTTTCCCATGTAAATTTATGGTGTTTATCTTTGTGTATGTTTGAATTTTGACATTGTCTCTGTTTCATATATGCTAATCTTAGTATTTTGTAAAGTTATAGAACACACTAGTCTTGTTTCCCCTACAAATTGACATTAGGGAAGCATTTTTCCGCACTTTTATTTCCTTACAATTTTCACAATGCAAAGTAGTATAATTTTTTTTTGGAAAATAATTCTCAAAGAAAATATTAAGACTCCAAACTACTTCATTTCCTCCCCGTTTTTCTACTCTATATTATGCTTCACATGAAGATAGTGATATAGTTGTTTGTATTGCTACTCCATGTGACAAGCCCTTAATTGAGATGAAAAACATAACCACCTACTACATTTTCCATCCTCTAACAACAACTATTGACCGAGGAAAGGTAATTAAACATAGCTTTTGTTGAATTATTAGTTTCAAGAACTTACATGTAATTTACATAATTTATTGTAGCACTGAATTTATATGTTAACTTTTCAATTCTATTAAATGATTATACATGTGGATATATTGATTTTATCACATTATTCTTATTTTTATACAACAAGTAATTGACTACATTGTTGAATGCTCTTGACATAGTTGACTTTAGAATGCAAGAGGTATGTGTTTATTTTTATATTCTTGATATGTGTAGATATAAGTATCTAGATATATGTTTAGTTTAAGTTTCAATGTTAGTCAAATTATATACTAGTTTGTATCAACTTTTTTTTGTTCATGTTATAGTCTTTAACCCAAGTTGACACTAATAATATATTCTAGGGAAAGACATAGAGGAGCATCGTATGAGTGATCTTCTTTTAGAGAAAATACTAAAATATGAGGTAATCAAAATTCAATTTTACAAAACAAATAATTCAACATACATATTGATTTTTATGTTAATTTGGACCAATTATAAATTATATAGTTCATAATTAATTTAATTTGTAGTTTATATTGTTATTGTGTAGTCATCTACAGAGACACAAAGTATTTTGAAGAGTTGATTTTCCTCTAGAATTTAGGATTTTCTAGAGATGTATAGCATCACTTTTGGATCTATATGGCATATGCTACATTTTGTATTTATTTCTCTGTATGGGATATGCCACATTTTTAATAAATTTTATTGAGTAGGCATATATACCATTTTTGTATACATACATACACAATTATTATGCATTTTGATATATAAAAGTTGATATTCAATCTAATTTGTTCCTCATGTGCAAGCCTTCCTACTTTGAAACTTATATTTTGAATCTATAATCAATTTAGAATGGTTTAGTTATGAACAATAACTTTGTTATAGAATATTAATGATATTGCAATTGGATACAACTTATGAATTACAATTGGTAATCCATCTATATATTCTAAGTTTTAAATTTGATTGCCTTGGGCAACTTAACCAAATTTGATGACTATCTTTCTATCATTATCAATCAGAACATGGATACTTAGTAATGACAAATAAAAAGTAATCAAATTTGGATTCAATTTCATGTTCTACTTCCTTTACTCTTTCTAATTTGTTATGATATTATTAAACAAATTACTTAGTATGCGTATGATTAAATAGATTACTTAATTTGCCTATGATCACCTAACTATTGAGCATGCATCTCATACTATCTTCTTCTAAGTGAGCTATGCATTCTCTTTCCCCCTATAATATTTCTCCTTGGCTGGGTCAAAATAATGACCTCATTGTCTTTGGAGAATGTATGGGAATAATAAGACATAAAAAATAAGGTGTGGAGAGTTAGGTTTATTCTAGACATACTCCTATTTTTCTTCCCAACTCGCTCAAATGTTTAGGGCCATATTGTAGTGATGTTGTCTCTTAAGTGCCTCGAGTTAAAAAAATTATTGAAGTTAGATGGAATCTTTCTCAGAATTTAGAGCACATACAAATGATCCACTTGAACCTACAAGGTCACATGAGGACCCTCTATAATAACCTATCTCAATTTTTCAATACTTAGAACCATTTTACCAGTGAAACAATTTTTCTATTGATGCAAAAATTGTCAAATACATGCATGCATAGTTGTAAGGTAGCCTAATTTTTATTTTGTTCATCATGGGAACAAACTATCAATATGAACACATCTAGGTAGTCCTTTTTATGCTAGGAATGGTCCTATTTTTCTTCCCAAATCTCTCAAATATTCAAGTTCATATTATAGTTTGGAGCTTAAAAAACTATCAAACTTTCATGGGATATTTCTTGAAATTTGGGACACATACAAATGATCCATTTGAACCTAGGAGGCCATTTGAGGAACCTATACAATAACCTATCTCATATTTTTAAGACTTAAAACCATTTTCCTAGGGCAATAATTTTTCTATTGACAGGTAGCATAGTTAGCTTGGGCCATGGGCTTGCTCCCCATTGGTTTTGGGCTTGACTACGAGGCCCAGGCTTACTCGATGCACATGGTTCATGGATTATGGTGTGCATCCTTAGAGGAATATTATCACCTCATCTTGCTCCTTCTTGAACCCCAAATTGGAAATATGTATGTCCAAGGTCAGGTAGGTTGGGTGTTGGGTTGAGACGCGAGGATACAATGCATGCAAATTTTTGTTATGTTTGTCATGGGCATGAACCATGAGCATGAATGCATATAAGAATTTTTATGCTAGGCATGCTTCTATTTTAATTCCCAACTTTCTCGAATATTCAGGGTCATACCATAGCAACATTGTCTCTTAAGTGTCTTGAGTTAAAAAAACTATCAAACTTTAATGGGTTTTTTCTAGGAATCCAAGGCACTTACAAACAATCTATTTGAACCTATAAGGTCATGTGGGGGGCCAGTACAATAACCTATCTTAAATTTTCAAGACTTGGAATAATTTTCCCAAGGCATCGACTTTTTGGTTGATGCAAAAATTGTCAGATGCATGCAATGCAAAGTTTCAAGGTATTCTAATTTTACACTAGTACAATGATCTAAACTGGTGTAAGAAATTTCCCATAATCTACAATATTAAAAGGAATTCAAATTTTCTTGGAATTTTTATTCTAGATTATTATGTAAAAAATTGATACACTAATTATAGGTGGAGGGTGATGATTGCATGAAATGGATCCATTAGTGAAAATGTGGGATGTTATATCAAAATTCAAGGGCAAGAACATGCATCATAGTACCTTATATAACTGGTCCAACTTTAAAAATAAGCTAGCTTATGCTTAAGGATTTCTCTTATTGCTTCATCATATGATCTTATGGTCATATTCTTCTAACTTATATGCTATCATTTGAATAACACAAATTATGTATAAATTCCTTCCAAACAAAAAATATAATTTATATATTTAATATTTATATGATATGATTTTATATAAAGATTAAATATATATTAGTATAGATATCATAAACACAACTATTTAAAAGTCTCAATATGCATATATTTTTTTCATAACAATTTAAATATAAGTTGCTTAAAATTGATATCTCTACACAAGTTTTAAATAGATGTATTTAATATATCTATGCTAGTTTGTTAGTATTAATTTTTTTTATATGGTTTGAATTTAATATATTTTATATAAATATAATTTTTTATTTTTTATATATTTAATTAATTGATAATTAGTTTAAATTTACTTATTAGTAATGTTAAATTTTTATTTTTGTAAATGTTCTAATTATTTTTAATATGTTAAAATATATTAGATTATTTATAGTATGTTTTAATTTAAGTTTTTCAATAGATTTTAATTTAAGTTTTTTATATTAGTTAAAACTTATCTTCTAAATGTGAATAATTTTATTAAATTTGATAACAATAATACAATTAATATTTTTGATTTAATTCATATTATTTTTAATTACTTAAATTTTATTATAAAGATATGATAAGATTTTTTTTTTTGATGAATTGATTTTTTCCTAGAAATTGAAGTTTTAATGAGCCATCAAGTTTGTTGTTCAATTAAATTTGTATAACATTTTATTTTATTTTTGATCGGTAATTGGCCGAAGCCTGAATAGCCTTTGACTAGAGCTATGAACCAGTGGGGACACAGTAGGGGGCCCCATCCCCATTACATATCTTTGAATTATTATTATTATTATTATGTTTGATTAGATTGACCCCAAGACCTTCCCCATCCTATGGAAGGCAAAGAGTCACGACTTAGAATTCCACTTCAGATGTCCCTATTAGGAATTGAACTTGGGTCTCCACAGTGAGAACCCAGTGTTTTAACCAGTTAAGCTCAACCCCTTGGACATCTGTATAAATTTTTTTCATATTATTTGATGCTCTGAAAAAAGGAGGATTGTTAGGATAAACAAACACAAAAAACAAACAAGAAAATAATTGTTAGTGTTAGTGTTAAAAATCACAAATTAAAAACTATCCTAAGCAAGCATATCAAGAGAGACACTACACACAAAATAGAAAGCTTAATGAAACTAAGAAATGCAACAAGACATCTCCAAATTCCCTCCACCATGTCTGTAGCTTCTCCTCCCTTGCTCCTCTCCTCTCCAAGTTCCCAAATGAGTGTAGCTCTCATTATATTTTTGTACTATTTTTTGGGTGTCTTATGGAGATTCAAAAGTATAAATTGAATGATAAAAAAAATACAAATGTGAACAAGCTAAAATGATATATTATGTAATTAAATAAGACTAATTTTATCCCAAAATAACAATGTGAGATTATTGTGCTAAATACTCTCTAAAATTCACTATAAGCTAGATGCATACAAGCTTCAGGATTATAGATGTGCTTGAGAATGGTTGGGGCTTGAGGATTTGAAAATGAGGAATGTGAGTTCTATTTATAGTAAAAATGGAGCAATGGATGGTTGAGATTGAGTAATCTCAACAAGGGTTAGGATTGAAAGTTTTAAGATCCATGTGAGGACTTTCAACCCAATCCCAGGATGACAAATGTCAACAAGAGATGGGTTGAGAGGAGAGTGCATGACTTGAGGGTTAACTTGGGAGGTAAGGTTAATTTTGAGTTGAAAGAATAGAGCCATTATTTAAGGAATAATACCTTTATCCAATGGGTAAACTCTTGTGCAAGAGTTACTAAGGATAACCATGGTCAAAGCAATAAATGCATGAAGAGACCTATGGGTCAAATGAGGGTTGAGTTAGAGGTAAAGTCTCTAACCATGGGAGCAAGTGGATTTTAACCATAAATGGTTATGTAAGAGCCATTAATGGTCATGTAAGAGCCATTAGTAGTTTGGAAGACTTTAGGGGTTAGCTTGTTGAACACATAAAGCATTAAATGCTTTTCAAAGACTCTGGAGTCTTTGAGAAGTGACTTCAAGTTTCTTAGGAATGTGAAAATGATTAGGGGATGGATGAGGCTAATTAGGAATGATTAGAAAGTGGTTAGAAGGGTCTAGAAGGGGATTTAGGATTGCAAGTGGGTTTGGTGGGTGAAGGAAAATAGGATTTAAATTAAAATAAAATTAATTTATTTCAACTTGTGGTTGCAATTTGTATTTGTAGGAGAATGCAAGTGGGGGAGTTTAACGATTTAAATAAATATTTTAATTATTTATTAAAAAATAAAAAAGGGGATTAAATTAAATAAATAGGATTTATTCATTTAATTGATTGTGAATTTGGTGTAATGAATTAATTTAAATAAATTGAGTAATTTATTTAATTAATAGAAGAATGATTGAAGATGAATTAATTAAATATTAATTTAATTAACCATTGGCTAGTGGATTAAATAATCAAATAAATAGTAAATATTCATTTAATTAAGTGTATAGATTTATGTGACAATATTTTCCCCTCTTTGAGATGGTGCAGTTTATTGCGTCATTCCAAAGAGAGAAAAATAGGCGTGAAGAAATATGACCCATAAATGTAAATTTAGTAGGTGGTATTCCCCCTCGAGAGACAGGCCAAAAAAATTCAAAAAATTAGGCGATCTCTCAAAAAAGAATGAGAATTGGTAGGGAGGTAGAAGAGAAGAAAATAGAAATAATGGTGAAAGAATGAGAGAAAGATAGAGTGAATATGGCGAAACATCAAGCCAGTGAGTATCCTTAGGTCCTATTAGAGATATGGTACAAATGTGGTGTTTGTGCTTTCGATTGATGTTATACAATTGATCAAAATTGTTTAGACAATCTGGTGCAATCGGTGGAATTTCCCCGGTCGAGTCAAAGTGTGACAGTTGATGTTAGTTGGTTGCTTGGAAAAGATAAAGTCTGAGTAAGTGAATCAAAGTGACCTGTTGTGATTTAGACAATTGATGTAATTGCCCGATGAAGTCAAGGTATATGAATCGAAAAACTCATTGAGACTTAGACAATCGATGTAATTGTTCGTTGTGATTGTGTTTGATTGGTTGATCAATTGATAGTGTGCGTGTGTAATAGATGGTTGTGGTGAATCATAGCAGCCCCGTTGAGACTAGGTCATTATGATAAATCCCTATTGTAGTCTAGGTGTGCCATGATCGATTACCTATTGAGACCTGAAGATACTTGATCAGAGTATTTGTTGATAGTCTAGGTGTGTGTGAGTTGATGTACCTGTACGGATAGAGTAACTTTCTTGATTGGGTTGATGGTAAATGATATAGGGTATGTGATGCTGATTATCGAGATGGGGAGGGTGAGGGGGGGTTCGATGTTGGATAGAAGAAATGGAGGACCTTTGACTCATTCCTATGGAAGAAGAGGAAAATAGAGTATCCACTGTAATTACTATGTATGCATGATATGCATCTATTATGAACATATGGATAGATGGAATGCAATATATACAAATGAGATGGAATGAAGATCCATAGTTCTTTTGTTTTTTGTCATTGAGCATGGTAGTATCAACCTTGGACAAGGCAGTAGGAACCAAGTTTGGAGCATTATACCTGCAAGCAAGCAGCATAAATAAAGAATATGGACCCTCCATAATGGTTCATGCTCATATGGTCAAGGTATATGGTGTAGTCAGCAAGCCATAGTGATCCATGACTATATTTTGCATAAGATCATGTAGCTTAGTGAAATTCCCACGTAGACACCATTAGTACATGCCCCAGAACTTCATTGAAATAATTTGCAGACAACAAACAAAATGATACTTAGGAACCATCCCAGCTACTCTAATCACTTGTGGATATCCCAGAGTAGCGTAGGAACCTGATATAAATGAATGAATAAATAACAAACTAACCAAGTACTTGATAGCTTAAACATAATTTTCTTGTCAAAGAAAAATGTTATCTTGTCTTTGTTTTGGTAAGGAAGGATGCATCCTTGTTAAGACAGTTTGTGTGTCAATGTTGATTGTTTGGTCGATGTGATAAGTGAGATGTTGTTTGAGTAGCTTAAAATGTCTGTTTGATGTCTGTTTTGATGCACATGTACAATGGATTTTTTTCATGCGTTGCCATGTTTTTGATTGATTTTTGATGTTTTATGATGTTTAGGATTTTATGAGTGTTTCAAATGTTTTTTAGATTTTGAGACAGTTTTGAATGAAGAACTCGATGAATCATAAGTAATGCAGAATCTGCTTCCATCAATAGGTTAAGAGCATTGCCCCTAGTTTAGACATGACTATGAAAAAGTGGGATGCAAGGCGAATGAAGTACTATCCTTGATTGCAGATCAATAATAGGCCATGGTTGGACTGATGGATGAGTGGATGCAATGAATGTGATCAAAACAAGTCTAAAAGATAATGGAGCCATAACCTTTATGAGTAGTGCATGTTTGCCAGGTTTTCACCATTGTATTTACCCAAGGTTCTACTGGAGTGGTTGTTCACCGTTTGGATGCATGCTTCAGCCTGACCATTTCCTTTTGGATAATAGGGAGTGGAAAAGTGATGTTGCATATGAAACTTCTCATAGATCTCACAAACATCCTCATTTTTGAAAGGAAGCCCGTTATCTATGATGATGGACATGGGTACACCATACTAACAGATGATGTAACTAAGGATGAATGAGGTGATCTGTTTGCCAATGACTTGGGTAAGTGGAACAACTTTGATCCACTTTGTAATGTATTCGGTAGCAGTAATAATGAATTTGTGGTCATTGGATGAAGATGGATGAAGTTTACCCATAAGGTCAAGTCCCCATTGACAAAAGGGCCATGGTGTGGTGATTGGTTGCAATTCCTATGCTAGTGCATGTATCAAGTCTCCATGAACTTGACACTTCTTACATTTCTTGACAAAATAGTAGGAGTCTTTTTCCATGGATGGCCAATAGTATCCAGTGTGCATAATCTTCTTTGCTAGTGAAGGACTGCTTGAGTGAGTCCCACAAATTCCTTCATGTACCTCTTCCAAGGCCTTTGTTGTCTCATCATGTTCCAAACATTGAAGGAGAGTACCATCAAGACTATGTTGGTATAGGGTTTCAGCAATGATGGTGTATCGAGTGGTTTGGTAAATGAAGGTTTTGTGTTTGTTATTCGATTGGTTAGGAGGAAGTGTGTGATCATGTAGGTAGGTGTAGAACTCACCGTACCATGGGGAGTTAGAACAGGTAAGGTGACATATCATCTCAGACTTGGGGATATCATAAGTGGGAATCCAAAGCTATTCTACCAAGAACTCATAGCGTGTGGAATTCTATGGAAGATCTAGGAGAGATGCAATGGTAGCCATGGCATCAGTAACGTGATTCTGAGCTCTGGGTATCTACTCAAAGGTGATAGTAGTAAATGATGCTTTTAAACTGTCCACCATTTGCTTGTACATCATGAGTTTATCATCCTTCATCTGATATTCATCCGTGACTTGTCGGATGACTAGTTAGGAGTGACCATATATCTGTAGCTCTTTTATTTTCCATTATATGGCTAGTCTAAGTCTTGTGATCAAGGTGTCATATTCTGCTATGTTGTTTGTACATGGAAAAGTTATCTTGTAAAACTTTGGGATGCTATCACCTTGAGGTGTGATAAACAAAATGCCTGCCCCCAAGCCATGCTTAGTATATGAACCATGAAAGTAGAGCTTCGATGGTTGCGTTACTATGATCATGAATATCTCTTCATCTAGAAAATTGGAAATAAGAGGATGATTGCTTATGAGGGGTGCATCGACCAATTGATCTGTAATAACTTGCCCCTTGATAGCCTTATGGTCCACATACTCGATGTTAAATTCACTCAGAATCATCACCCATTTGGCCAAGTAGCCTATCAATGCTGCTTTGCTGAGTAAGTACTTTAGTGGATCGATCTTAGCAATGAGTTTTACTTTATGTGTTAATAGGTAGTGCCTTATATTAGTGGCTGCTAAGATTACTGCTATGAAAGCTTGGTCAATAGGTGTGTAATTGAGTTCATAGTCGACTACTGTGCGAGAGATATAGTATACAACACACTCTTTCCCTTCTGCATTATGTTGAGCCAGTAGCACTCCCAATGTTGTATTTGTTGCTGAAATATAGAGCAATAGAGGTCTACTTGGATCGGGTGGGATCAACAATGGTGTATTCATGAGATATTCCTTAAGAATCTGGAATGCTTGCTGGCATCTGCCATTCCATTGAAAGCAGACGCTTTTGTGTAACAAGTGTGTAAAGGGATGACACTTATCTGCTAGTTGTGCAATGAATCTTAGGATAGCCTGTAGCCACCCTTGTAGTATCCTTAGCTGACTGATGTTCCTTGGAGGTGGCATGTCCATGATTGCTTTGACCTTTGCTGGGTTGACCTTAATGCCTTTGCTTGAGATAATGTATCCGAGAAGCTTCCCTGAGGCTACTCCAAAGACACATTTCTTTGGGTTGAGTCAAACATGATATTGTTCCAGTCTGTCAAATATTTTCTCTAATATTTCTAGATGACCTTCTCTTGTTAATTATTTTGCCAATAAGTCATCAACATAATCCTCCATTATGGTATGCATCATATCATGAAAGATGGTGCTCATTGCTCTATGATAGGTCGCCCTTGCATTATTGATACCAAAAGGCATTACATTCCAACAGTATGTTCCCCATGGACATGTGAAGGCCACCTTATGTTTATCCTCTGGTGTGATCTTTATTTGTTTGTACCCTGAAAAGCTATCCATGAGAGAAAGCATGGCATGTCCTGCTGTTAGGTCCACAATCATGCCAATGTTTGGTAGGGGGAAGTCATCTTTAGGATAATGGCTTATTGAGATCTCTGAAGTCAATATAGATACAGATGCCCCCATTTGGTTTGCTGATAGGTACAATGTTGGATATCCAATCTGCATAATCAATTGGTCTAATAAAACCAACATCTAGGAGTTTCTTAAGTTCTACTTTGACTAGTACCACAATATGGGGATGCATCTTGTGAAGCTTCTATTTTACTTGTTTAGCTCCTTTTGCTATGGTGAGGTGATACATGACTAAATCAGGATAAAGACCAGGCATGTCTGCATATGACCATGCAAAGTTGATCTGATGCTTCTAGAAGAATACAAAAAACTTAGGCTATTCCTCTAAAGTTAAAAGAGATGCTAGATGTATGTGATGAGGAGTCTCAGGGGTCCCCACGTTGCATTCTTTTGTTTCCTCAATAAGGATTGTTGATCATTCCTAATTTGCATGGGAGGGGAGGATGTCAAACCTTTCATATGTAGGTACCTCAGATCTAGGTTTTTGCCATTGAATATGCTCTTTCTTTTTACTTTTTTGGGATCAAACAGTGCTACAATGTGGTTTTCACTAGAAGATCCATGTTTTGTTGTAATATTTTTGCAGCTGAAAGGTTTGGCATCTGCCTCGAAGTAGGCTGCACTATTAAGTTCAATGGAAAACACGGCTTTGTGATCCTTGCTTGGTATGTTATCCCATAGTTCCAAAAAGTCAATGATCACCTCATCATTTTGGAAATGGTCAAGGAATGGGGGATTTGGTTGGTTCCATTCGATAAGATCAGGATGGATAATGGGCATTACCTCATCGATCAGGTTAAGTTCATAAGATGTGTCAGTGAGGGTCAAGACATTGTGGTGAAGGTTGTTGATGGTACTCTCCCTGTCAAAATAAGGTGTAGGATGTGACGTAGGGTCTGTGGAAGATGTTTCCAGTTTAGGAACCTGAGGCTTTAATTTGTGCTTCTTTGTAAATATGGATTTCTTTGTGAGGTGGAGGTGGTGATGCGTCTTCCTCATTTGAAGTATTGAGATGTACTGAATAAAATTCCCACTCATGTGAGTTAGTCTCTGAGTCGATTTCTAGTATTCGATTACTATACCATATTGGGATATCCTTTGAGTTAAATACCGCAAGTGTGATCAGTTGATATACCTTTGGAGAGGGAATGGTTGGTGTTGTAGGAAGGATTATTGGGATCAGTGAATCTGATACTAGGATTATCTACATTGTTAAATCTGCTGCTTCTGATGGAATTGTCGGTGTTGTCGATACTACTAATGGTATGATCAGCTAATGTACCTTTGGAGATGGAATGATTTGTGATGCTGATATAATCAAGGGTGGCCTCTTTAGAGTATTAGGCTGATATAGAGGTTTGTTGGGTTTCCCTTTGAATCCGAGCTTAGGAGGAGTCTCCTTTTGAAATCTTAATCTAGTGTTATCTTTAGGCTTTAATTCTGGCTGTAGCAACTCACGTCGTCCTTGCTTGCAAGCTCCCAAAGCAGTGTGACCATCATAGCCCATTCTTTGCATAATGGTAAGGCCTTTGCCATATTGATCTATGGGAAGCTTAGCTTGTGGGATTTCTGTGGTGATAGGATCTTTATAGATCCATTCTGCTAAGTCCTCATCTCTGGTCTCTTCTTCTGACTCTTTCCAAGGATAAAAGGTGCCAAAGTGCATGCTGGCTTGACCAGTCATGTTTGAAGTAACATTTGAGGCTTAATGTGAGTTCTAGGAGAAGTGGGTAGTTGCCCAACACAAAAGAGTTGGCTTAGATTGTACTCCCCAGGATCTTCCTCCACTATTTTTATTTTTAGCTTCTCTTTCTTGGGTATAGTGGTGTTTGAACTAGAAAGAGAAGCTGGAGTGACATATGATGTGGATGGGATAGATTCTCTATTGTTGGGAACAATAATCTTTGGCTGATGGTTGATATTGTTACAATATGCAAATGGATTTGCATCGCTCAGGATTGTAATTTCTACACTATTATGAGGAAACTTGATACACTGGTGGTAGGTGGATGGAACGACTTGCATGGTGTGTATCCAAGGTCTTCCTAACAACAAACTATATGGTAGAGGAAGGTCCAGAACTTGACATATGATGTGCTTCACAACTGGGCCCACTCGAATTGGTAACACAACTGCTCCTTTGGATGAACACTCTGCATCATCATAAGATTTTATGGTTATCTTTTTGTGGGGGTCTACTGATTCAACTACATATCCCAATGCTATGGCAAATTGTAATGTATAGATATTTGGGTTGCTATATTACTGATCAAGACTTGCTTGATCCTATGTTGGTTGATAAATCCTTCAATACAAAGTGAGGCATTATGAGGTTGTTGGAAGGATGTATTGTTGATTTCAGAGAAAGTGAGACATGGTGATGACCTTAGACTACCAACCATAGCTTGAAATTAATCTATATTCAGATTGGTAGGGACTGACGCCTCTTGGAGAGCTTGATCCAAGATTGTTTTATGAGATAGGATTAGGCACAAAATCTCTAAGATGGATATAAGTTTAGGCATCTTATCTAACTGTTCCACAAGGTTATACTGCTTTGGGATGGAGGTTGTGCCTTGTGGAGCTTCTTTAATGGTGATCTTGCTACACCGTGTAACAACATTGCAGGTAGGTCTTGGATCTTTGATGGTAATGGTTGCAATTTGTTCATTGGAATCATATAGGAGATTCACAGTGTAATTATAGGTGGCTCGTGTATAATCAGTTGTATCTGTGTTTCATCCTAAAGTGGAAGGACCCCTTTGATCATGTGATGGAAGCAGATTCTTAAACATAAGATGATCATTATTTGTGGTTTTTGGGTCATGTCCTTCAATTTCAATCTCTCCTTGGTCAATAAGATCTTGAAAAAAATCTTTCAATCTATGACAGTTACTTGTTTTATGCCCTTTCCCTTGATGGAATTAGCAATGTTCATTATCCCTCCACCATGGAAGTTTGACCTGAGGTTCATAATTAGATGTCTTTGGTAAGGTCACTAGATTTGAGGAGACCAATTGATGTAACATTATTTTAATAGGTTTCCCTAAGGGAGTGTATGTATGTTTTGGTTTATAATTTTGCTGTTGTTGTCTTAGTTCCTCTTGCGGTACATTGTGTCCTTGATTTGGTAGGGGAGCAACCGTGTTGTTCTTAGGGGGGTGTTTTGCCAAGTAAATCGGACCACAGGTTGTGCACTTTTGATAGTCCTTGTATCCACAACCCCATCATTGATGATGTTTTTATTTTTATTTCAGAAGTTTGGTTTATCAATGTTAAAGTGTGGGCCAGGGCCATCTTTTGGTTCATTATATATCTTGATAAGCCCCTTTTTGATGAGGGCTCATTCACATTTTAAAACCTGGTTGATCATGTCATTAAAGGATTCTGTGCCTTCATTTCTAGATGGAATTCCATTTCTTCGTTCAAGCTGGAAATAAATATTTCCACTAGCTCTCATTCAGGTAACTAAAGAGAACGTCTGCAAGACATTTGTCGCCATCATTGCAAGAAAGATGAAAATAGCTTCCTTGGTTTTTTCTTGGTGTTACACAAATCTGCCATGGTGACATCATGCTCTATGTTATGTGAATAATGTGCAATGAACTTTTGGACCAGTTCTTTGAATGTACTAATGCCACCTGTTAGTCAGGAAAACCATTGCATGGTTGTCCCTCCCAAACTCTGAGGAAAGAGGAACATTAGATATGTGTCTTCATATGCCACTTCTAGGCAAGCTAAGTGAAATTCCCTGACATGATCTCGAGGGTCTCCTTTTCCCTGATACTTTTCAAAATTAGGTGTTTAAAACCCATATGGAAAAGGTGGCATATGTATATTCCTATGAAAGTGATAGGGACAAATATCATTAGGTGAAAACTGGGTAGTTTTCACACCACTGTGGAGTTGTTGGGCTAAATTATCGACTTGTTGCCTCAACATGTCAATGTCATCAGGAGGAGGAGGTGGGGGATTTCCTTGATGAAGGTCATATCTGAAGTTAACTCGACCTCTTCCACCCTCATTATGACTATGGTATTCTGATGCCGTAATTGTGCAGTATTAAAATTAGAGGGTAGTTTGGCTCCTTCTTGAGCAAGTCTCAAAAAATGAGCATCAGTGTTGTTTTTTAGAATTTCATAGAAAAGTCGATTGAAGAGAGGGTTGTGTTGTGCCCTTTCTATTGGTTCAGGAGTGGGAGTACTAGGATTTTCGTCATTTTCATTTCCTCCAAGAGCTTCTTGGAATTCATTGATATTTTCCTCCTCTTCCTCCTTGATCTCTAGTTGTCTAGACCTTGATCTAGTTTGAGCCATTTTGTTTGAAAGTTGTTGAAGTTTGGTGAAAATGATTATGAGTTGGTGATGGAATAAGAGATAAATATTTGGTGAAGTGTTTAGCATATGGTGTTAGGCCCAAAATGGAAAGCTAATGTACTGAGAGGGGAGGGGTGAATTAGTACTTCAAATCCTTTTCTCAAAAATATCTTTACTGTTATGCATAAACCAAAAGCTACTGTAACACACTATAAAGCTAAAAAAAATGAGTAACAATCACACATGATTCACCCATAACACATATATTTTGGTTATGCAGAAACTCTTAGTTATAGAGAAAAACTGCGGTGGAGATGGCACCCACAACTTCACTATTGCAATAATAAAGAGTGCTCGGTTAGAGCTACATTTAGCTATTTCTGATAGCTTACCTTGTTAGGAGTATTAAGATCAGTTAGATCTACCTTACTAAAGGATTTATACAACACTATATAAGTGTAGCACCTGGTTAAAGGATTTACAATTTATAGACTTGGTTAGAGTCTTTTACCCTATTAAAGATTTCTCTTACAACTTCAAAATATTACAATAAAACTTTACAAATATTTGCAACTTTACATCTGAAATGTTTTAGTAGATTCTATGTGCTCAAAATAAGATTACCTTGCCTATAGCATACCTCGGTAACTCATAAAATAACTCGGTAAACCCTTCTGTTTACTCTATTCCTCGATTGTTCTCTGATAACCTTCTCGACGACCTCTGTGTCTTTGTAATAGTCATAATACTCTGTGATTTCTCATGTATCACATAAGTCTTGCTTCATACACATATGCACACACATTTCTCATATTCACATCTCTTTCTAACCCTAAATTCATGCTGTATAAATAGACTTCTTATATCGGTGATCTGATTCATTGCTTTGATCTTACAAACATGATTTCTCGAATAAATAACCATGCAAAATATTTCATTGGTTAGATGACCTCAAAATTATACAAAATCTGTATGTGCAGTTTCCAATGTGATAACAGTTCTGTGTGCCTCGATCTTGTAACACATTTTCATATGTGTGTCCAGGTTCAATGAATCTGGTAAGAAATTTCACTCGGTGTATATCAACTCGGTGTATTATCTTTATTGCTCGGTAGACATGAAATAACACTTGGTAGACAACTCGGTGTATACTGGGCTTTGTGACTGTTTTCCTTCTGTAATCGACTAGGCTGTTCATACCGACTAAATATTTCAGTAGGGGTAACCGAATAGAGTATATAGAATGACTTTGTATATAAAATTAATGGCAATTTGATAAGTAGTAACAATCTCCCCTTTTGACATTAGTTGAGATGTTTGACAAAACTACTTTCAAAGTCATTACTCAAAAATCTGTGTACTTTACAAAATTTGACTAAACATGCAGTATATACATTAGTCATTGAAATAGTTTAATCAAATATACTCCCCTTATCAATATGCTGTACAAAACTTTGTAATGTGTGCTCGATGATCAATACTCTGTAATCATTGTTCTTTCCTCTGTTCACTGCTCTTGGATACTCTTCTTATTCTGCTCATTCTCTGCTCGGTATACTCCCCCTGTATACTACACTTAGGTTGTTTGATACTTTGAATACTATACTCTCTTGATGATATACTTTGATATACTCGCCCTTTTTGACAAACATCAAAATTTAGTTACCATTGGGAGGTGGCAACTGATCAAAAATGGATTTGTACTTTGTCTTGGCTTCGGTGAGAGCGATAGAGAGTGCATCCTTTACACTATCCATTAAAGAATTTTGTGCATTAATATCAGCCAATAATGAAATTAAGCCATCTAAAGTGCTTCCCTCTTATGTAGTAGAGAGATAAGTGGCTCGGTTTAGCTGTTCTTGAACGGATGAAAGATGAGGAAGGAATAATGTTTGAAGTGTCATTATGTCCATCCTGATCTTGTGTTCTTCATTCCTCAGTTCCAATTGTTGAGCCATGAGCTGTTGTAGCTTAGTATAAAAATTCTGAACTGAACTGGGCTCGGGGGTCAACTTATTTGGGAGATTGATGATCTCTTTCTCAATTGCTTCTGCTTTATTCTTAATATCTTTAAGAAATTTAAAGAAAATGTGCAGAGTTTCTGAAATAATGAAAGAATGTGCTTGAGTTGAGGGGACAACTCAACAATAAATTTGACAAGTTTTACCTTGCCAACAACAATGGATCTCTTTACTTCCTCTATCATTTTAGTAGTTAACTCCTTGTCTTTTAGTTTGCTCAAGTATTCGGATGCATCTACTCCAAATGTCTCAATCTGATTTAGGAGTTCATCCAATTGAATATGGATGGCTGCATCAGTTGATACTATAGCTGAAGGTAGCATATCTGATAGTAAGGTCTTGACCTTCTGAAGTACTTTATTGTTCTTTTGTATGGCCAGTTGCTTCTCCTGTTTGGCCTTTGCTTTGCACAGTTCACCAAATTCATTGAGTGCTTGCCCTTTCAATTTGGAGATGTGTACATTGGGCAACACTATTGGTTTTGATAAATCAATTTTGAAACTATGCTTTTTCAACTTCTTTTCTTTACCTTTCATCGGGTGAACCACTACAATAGCTTGAGAGGCTTGAGAACCCTCGGTAGGTTGCTTGGTAGAGACAACACTTTTGTCGGTTTCTTTAGCCTTGGTAGTGTCCTTCGTTGCCTCGATGCTTGGTGTCATAGCTTTAACATTTTCCGTGCTAGAAGGTGCTTGAGAGGTTTATTCTTGTGAAGTACCTTCTGCTGTAGACTTTTGACCTTCGGTGCCTTCACCTGTAGCCTGAGGAGCATCGGTTGTAGTAGGTTGATTGATCGGTGGGTAAGGCTGAACTTGTTCCAAAACAGATTCACTGGAGACAAGTTTTGCATAAGCATTGCCTTCTATCATTTCTTGTTCAGGTGCCTCTACATCCATGATATCTTCATCTATTTGAATGGTGACAATAAGGTCTTATTTGGTGACATCAGGCTCTTGGTCGGTGACATCGACTATTTCCACTGTAGATTGTTCACCAACATTCTTTCTTTGAAAGATGGTCTTCCATTGCTCTTTTGTTTCTTTTTCCACTTCTATATACAGGCCATTCATCAATTTCAAGGCCTTTTGTTTTACTGTAAATTGAGTTTGGCTATTTGTCAGATGTTCTTTTATTTCATCAACTGACATCTTAGGAAAGAGATGCAACAAACTTCTTTCTCTGATTTGTTTCTCTGAGTCTAGGGCATATTTCCATCTGGTTTCAATATGTGCATATAATTCCATAGGAATAGAATTACATACTTCTAATGGGACAACTCAGAATTTGAGAAGTGTGCAAATGACAACTTCTTCAATTTGCCTCTTTTCATCAGCAGATCTGGATTCATATTTGACAAATCTGAATCCACCAAATCCACCATATTCCTTTAGATTATTACAAAAAATTTCTACACTATGTACATCTACCTTCTTGCTTTTCACAATCTAAAATTTATTTGCATCTTCAGATTCGGTATCACTCAACTCTTTTGGCAAAATGAGTCTCCGAGTAGATTTCTTGTAAGTTCTAGTTACCTTAGGAACAACAACAGTCTTTTGTTTCTTACTCAGTAATGCAGCAGATGCCCTTGTGTTAGGTATCTTTATTGGAGGGGTCGGTAGGGCCATTGAAGTGTCCTTTTTCTTTCTCTTCAACACTTTTCCCTTTGGCAATTCGGTGCTAAGTGTTATGGCTGTTTCTTGGGCTTCTGTCTCCTCTTTGGTGATGGCTATAACTCCTTTGACAGGTGTAGCGGAAGACTCTTCTCCAAATTTCTCAGTTAATTCCTTAATCATCTTTGTAGCTTTTCTTGTAGCCTTAGGTACTACAATGCTCATTTTTACTTTTTCCTTCATCTCTTCATAGGTTCCATACCTTAGCTCGGTAGTATGCCTTGGCAATGATAGATAGGCATCAATTTGTTGTTGTGTGATATCAAAATCAATCTTGTAACCCATAGGTGACAACGATTGAGTCCTCGGTTCCACATCATTCACATAATAGTAATCGATGTCGACCTCATAACATATTTCATCTTTGTATTTTTCTACCAGCTGTGGTGGAATCTGGTACCTGTTATGCATTTTCTCTTGGAACTTGCTGAAGTAATCATCCATTATATCATTAAAGTTATCACCTAACTTCTTGATGAAGTCATTGATCTGATGGGCGATTGGTCGGTGTAGCTCCCAAACAACTTTACTAACTGTTGGAAAAAACTTCTCAAAGTAGAAAAACATACATACAAGTAATGATCCAAATTTTAGAGTCTTTGCCGAGTTGTTCTTCTTCGGCTTACTGATTGTGTTCAGATTTTCAAACAAGTTCTTCAGCAATACTTCACACAAGTCAATTTTCATGCCTTTCTTAACAATTTTGTATGCTAAGTCCACTACTGCACAGGGTACACTGTTTTCCCTTGCCGATTGGAAGAAACAGTAACCAATTACTCTAATGGCAAATTTGAGTTCAGGATCAGTGACATTGTTCAACTTCAGACCTCTGTAATCCGACTCAACTCCAGTCAAACTTATCAATTCATTTTGTGATATCATTTTCTGTGCTCGGGCATGATCATAGATAGGATATCCGATGATGAGATGAATGATTTCTTTAGTGATATTAAATGGTTGCTCTTGTAGCCACATGAAATCATCATGCACTTGGCTTAGTACAAACTTGACCCACTGGGGTTTGAACACACAGGGATAGGTTAGGGCTTCAGTCAATCCCTTGATTTTGATATGCTCATACTTGCTATCCATTTTACCATTTGTGTACAATTCATCATATGCATCTTTGATCTCAACATGACCGAGTTCTTCAACATGACATTTTCTGAAGAATCTCACATCCTCGACTAACAAGACTCGATCTAGGATGAGTGAAAAAGCAATTTTGTCATCCGGTGCAGATGCAATTTTGGGAGTCAAAGAGTATTTTAGTGAGGGCTTTTCTACATTTGTGACAACAATGGGGTCTTGGATCTTAGATGCCATTTTGATTTCAGATAAAAATTGACACAGGAACCTTAGGGTTTGAGAACTAAACAAACGCAGATGCTTCACACTCAGCAGATAATAACAACTTAATGAGTTTGGTAAACTAGCTTAGCAATGCGATGAGATTCGATGTAAATACCTTAGATTTTCCTTTGAAGATGGTTTGATCACCTTGATTTGCTCTACTCTGCTTCTCGAAAACTTAGTGAATGAAAATGACTGTGAAAAACCTTTTAAGTACTCAAAAATACCTTATCGGGCTCCGTGCAAGTCAGGTCGAAGACATTAAATGCACTCGGTTCACTTAACTTTCTTTCCCTTTTTTTTTTGCGCTTTAACCAAGTAACCAAATTTCCTTCATATACCGACTTGACAGGCTTCCTGAATTCACCGACTTAACAGTTTTCCTGTAAAGTGCTCCAAAAGACTTTGATAGAATTTCAAACTTACTACTACATCTTACTATGCAGATTTTGAATTCAGTACATACTAAAATAGGAACTGTTTAAGATTTAACCTTGTGAGAATGTAGTCCCTTCACACCTTTACCAATTAATTTGGAGTGGGAACACCTAACTCGGTAGGTAAGGTGCTTTCTTTATTTGACACAATTTCCTTCTTTCTCCAAATCATCTTTAATTTCTCTTTTATTTCCTTAGTGTCTTCTCTAGGTTGATCTCTACAATCTCGAGCCCAGTGTCCAACTTTGTGACAATGAAAACATGCCATACTAGGATTTCTCCATGATCTTCGATTATTCATTCCAAACCTTATAAAGCAGTTGGCACTTATATGTCCATATCTTCCACAACATTCACACCATATCCTTGTATTGTAATCCCATGGTACTGCAGAATATTGTCAGTAAGGATTTGTGTGAGTATTTGCTTGGTGTGCAGACCACATGTGGTTCTTTTGCTTAAACCAACACTTCTTGGTACTATGTCCATATCTATTGCAGTTTTTACAAAACCCTTTGAATTTTGCCTTTTGATAATTGTTAACAGACTTTGTCCTACATTGATTAGATGTGTGACCATATTTATTTCAATTGTAACAATAACCATTGGTCTTAGTGGTATTCGGTTGCTTACCTTTTCTGATTTGACACATGTTGGCAGTATGACCTTGATTTCCATAGTAGTAGCAAATAGGCTTCTTCCTTTTGATGTTATTCCTTTTTCCAGCTTGTTTTGATGATTCTCCTCTCTTGGTAGTGTAGATTCTGTTCTCACTAAAGTCTTTTCCTTTGTAACTGAGTCCTCCTTCTTTGTAGGGTCGTCTTGTGTTCAGTTGCTCATCCAACATCTTTGATTCTTCATAACTCTTCTTCAATGTTTCTTTGGATTTCTTCTCTATTTCAAGTTCATTGCTCAACCTTGATACTTCAAGTTTCAATGCTTGATTCTCATCATTTTTCAGATTTGCTTCATGATGTGTATAACCTAGTTGATCTGTCAGATTTTGTTGAATACCAGTTAGCCTTATGATTTCATCATTCTTATCAGATACTAAGACTTCAAGTTGTTGTTTCTCTCTTTGTAGATCTCTTGCTTTATCCTCAGCTATCCTTAATGCATCTAGATTTTCAGTCATCTGTGTACTGAAATGTTCATGTTCTCTTTTCATTGCTTTTAGTTGATCAGCCAATGCTTTGTTCTTTTCTTTCAACATTCCAATCATTTCTTCAGTTTCTTCAGATATACTGTTCTCAGATGATGTCTCAATTTGTTCCACTAACTCTTGATAATCCTGCAAGTCATCAGATAATCTTCTCCTTACTTTCAGAGATTTTTGCATTTTCCTTTTAATGTCTGCAATCACTTGATTTGCATTATCCAGCTCTTCTTGTAGATACACAATCCTCCAAGATTGTTTATAGCCTTCCATTGATAAGATCTTTCTCTTTAGGTAGTTAAACCCTTTTCCAAGATTCAAGCTCTGATACCAATTGTTAGGCCCAATATGGAAAGCTAATGTACTAAGAGGGGAGGGGTGAATCAGTACTTCAAATCCTTTTCTCAACAATATCTTTACTGTTATGCATAAACCAAAAACTACTGTAACATAATATAAAGCTAAAACAAATGAGTAACAATCATACATGATTCACTCCATAACACATATATTTTGGTTATGCAGAAACTCTTGGTTAGAGAGAAAAACTGCGGTGGGGATGGCACCCATAACTTCACTACTGCAATAATAAAGAGTGCTCGGTTAGAGCTACATTTAGCTATTTTTGATAGCTTACCTTGTTAGGAGTATTAAGATCAGTTAGATCTACCTTACTAAAGGATTTATACAACACTATATAAGTGTAGCACCTGGTTAAAGGATTTACAATTTATAGACTTGGTTAGAGTCTTTTACCCTGTTAAAGGTTTCTCTTACAACTTCAAAATATTACAATAAGACTTTACAAATATCTGTAAATTTACATCTGAAATGCTATAACAGATTCTATGTGCTCAAAATAAGATTACCTTGCCTATAGCATACCTCGATAACTCATAAAATAACTCGGTAAACCCTTTTGTTTACTCTGTTCCTCGACTATTCTTTGATAACCTTCTCAGTGACCTCTGTGTCTCTGTAACAGTCATAATACTCTATGATTTCTCATGTATCACATAAGTCTTGCTTCATACACATATGCACACACATTTCTCATATTCACATCTCTTTCTAACCCTAAATTCATGCTGTATAAATAGACTTCTTATGTCGGTGATTTGATTCATTTCTTCGATCTTACAAACATGATTTCTTGAATAAATAACCATGCAAAATATTTCATTGGTTAGATGACCTCAAAATTATACAAAATCTGTATGTGCAATTTCCAATGTGATAATGGTTTTGTGTGCCTCGATCTTGTAACACGTTTTCATATGTGTGTCCAGGTTCAATGAATTTGGTAACACATTTCACTCGGTGTATATCAACTCAGTGTATTATCTTTATTGCTCGGTAGACATGAAATAAGACTCGGTAGACAACTCGGTGTATACTGGGCTTTGTGACTATTTTCCTTCTGTAACCCACTAGGCTATTCATACCAACTAAATATTTTGGTAGGGGTAACCGACTAGAGTATATAGAATGACTTTGTATATAAAACTAATGGAAATTTGATAAGTAGTAACATATGGATCTCTAACACTAAAGGTAGGTGTTACCAAAGTCCTATGAATTGCTTGTTGTGTTTGTAGACAATGTTTGATATGATAAGGTATAGAGAGGTCTGAGATGTGTTATAGACCAAGCTATCTAGTAATGAGAGGATGTACTCATAGACTATTTTTAACCTATGTAGAAATGCCTCTTAGGATGAGTTTATCCTAGATGTAGAGACACTCTAAAAATTGATGTGTTGTTTTGATTCAAGAAATTACTAAAAAGAACTTAGGACAAAGACCTCTTTATGTTTCGAGAGTTGGAATGGATTGATGATGTATGAATGTGAGAATGGATGGAATGTTAACTTCAATAAAAAATTTGTGTTACAAATAGGACAAATTCTTCCTCTTCTCTTTCGGGGGTTGGTAGCTCTTCCCAAGCTATGTTATATGTGAGGCAAATGTCTAGAAAGAAGGCAGGGTTGATTTTGCCTCCCTTGTTCAGAGATTCTTGATCAAACTCATTGGATTTTCCTTGAAGATATAGACGCATGTGATGCAAGAAGGCTCTATGTGAGACAAAAATTTGTGTATTGAGATAGAAAAAAATCCTTCTTTTGATGAAAGCCTTTCAGCTTAATGGTCTTTTCTTCAAATTGATATGTTGATGAAGATTCCTGTTTCTCAAAATGCGAAGGATGGTCACATTATTTGATATCTGGTTTTTGCACTTTGTTTTGATTTTTGTGAAATGTTTGTTTTTGAAAATTTTGCTTTGGATGAATACTTGTTTTTGAATTGGTTTTGATTTTCTTTGACAAGAAAACAAAGCAAGCACACAAACATAATAATGTTTCCTCAAAAGGCACAAATAGGTGTGGGTCTAAATCAACCCAATCTTTGAACTTTATGACCTTTTTTCCAAATGTTTTTGAGTATGTTTTTCCAAAAAGCCTGAAGTTGGCTCAGTTTATCACTGGTCTTGACAAAAAACGAAGACACTTCAAACACACTTTATCACTAAGGTCAAATGGCCAGTTGTGATAATTTCAGCCCACATCTTTATATTTCTTCAACTTTGGTACTACATACCATATAAATCTCGTTGTGGCAGGTAAGTATGTGATATAAAAGTCTTGCGTGAGCATAACAAATATATGATCCCTATGATGGGGAGCCACCACTTTCATCAAGCTAGAAGTAGCCTTTCAAACACTTATGTTTCTACTCAAGGAAATATCTATGGTGAGTATCTTGGGAGCAAAACCATCTATGCTATTGCACTGAATTTATCACAAATATCCTCAATCAATAGAATGGGTGGGTTTCTATATAAAAAGGTGTTTAGTAATTTTTGATGTTTTTGGACATAAGTTCATTCTGCAGTGACTCACTTAAGAGCCTTGTAACTTGTGGTGGGGCCCGTTTGTCCTTTCGGCAAGTTACACTGTAGGAACAACTATACCCAAGGCTAAAGTTTTTGCTCACCCCTGATTTCTATAGTGGCTTGAAGGATTTACCGTGCGAGGTCATTCCCAAGAGTGATGTGTCTCTTGGAAGGCCTCTCTTAAAAGGATAAAATTTTGAGTGTTACTAACACTTTTCTCTTGCACCTAGGACCATGAAAGCCAAGGGAGAGGATAGTGTGTGTTAGAAGTAGGACCACTCAACAAACTTTGCACAAGTGTGCCAATCACCGAAAATACTTGTTCTTTTTTAACAGATTTTCATTGCAATGTGATCTAACTATTTGGAGATGTTTCTCTATAAAAAATGGTGTTCTTTTTAACTTCAAAGGCAAAATGTTTTGTAGACTAGGAACTTTGAAATCCTTTTCAATTGAATTGAGAACACTTTTTGCTTTGAAGTAAAATCACTTTGAACTTGGAGGAAAAATGGCTTTTTCTTTTTAATCTTTGCCCAAAACGAAGTGTGGATTGTGATTTCTTTAAGTTGATGCAAGAAATGAAATTTTTGTTGTTGATTTTAAACACCAAAATAAAGATTTTGCTCCTATCTTGCAAAAAAGAAATTTGGTTGGGTTTTTGTGGTTCTTTTTAAATTGAACAAGTGTGGTTCTTGTTTTAGAGCTCCAAACAAAAGATGTGATTCATTTGGAAAAGGTGCCAAATGGAAGTGTGGTTGATTTTAACCAAAAAGAAAATGAATTTATTTTATCCTAACTTTAAAGACAAAGTTAGCAACAGAAATAAATTTACTTCCTAAATTTTAACTTTTGAAAATCCGATCAAACGGGGTTAGTCTAAACCTACAAAAAAATGAACGATTACTAAAATCTGCATATTTGGTGGGATTCTACAAGCCTAAGAAATTTTGATTTTTGGTTACAAGGAATTTTTTTACAACTCTTTGTTACAATAGCGCTACTCTGTGTGAAAACAGAAGTGCTATTTAACACATAAGTGCCAAAATATAGTCAAAAACTCTAAAAGAAGTTCGAATGTGTTATAAAAAGAGACAATAGTGCTAAAAGAACTTTGTCAAACAGAATGAACTTTGTCAAACAGTGAGCTAAAAGCGCTAAAACTAGGAATGATAGTGCTATTTAATGGTTAATAGTGCTAGAAGACGGACAATAGCGCCAGTTTGGGGACAATAGTGCTATTAGTAGGAACTGTTTATGGTGAAAATGGATACAATAATAACAAGATTGAAAGGCTAAATGAATTCAACCACAAAAACCCTAGCCTAACAACAACAAAGATCCACCATAACATATGAAGATTACCTAAGACAATGTAAATAAAACAAAATTACAAAGATTATACCATCACATGTCCAATAGGGTTTTGAATCCCCATTCTTCCTATCTCCATTGATCTTGCTTGATATATTTGCTCTCAGATTTTATGTGCACAAGAGCTCAACAAAGAACGAAATGTGGTTGCAAGTAGGATCATAATGTAGCCAAAATGATCATTAGAATGATTGATTAGGGTTTGATAATGAAGGAAGCATCTCCTTAAATAGAAGACACAATATGAAATGGAGGGATAAGATTAAGAGGTGTAAAAAGGAGGTCGGCTAGGATTAGAGGGTAGGTAGAGGAAATAATAAAATAATGAAAGAGGTAGGTAGTGTAGGAATCAAGAGGTGATTGACATGTGTCATGGGTAGAAAAGGCTAATGAATTAATTAAATAAATAAAGATTTATTTAATTAATAGAGGAAATGAGATCAATTAAATAAATAAAATATTTATTTAATTTAGGAAAAGGGTAATTTAAATAAATAAATGTATTTATTTAAATGAGAAATAAGGCTAGAAGAGGATAAATGAATTAATTAAATAAATAAAGATTTATTTAATTAATAGAAGAATTAGGCTTAGATAATTAAATAAATAAAATATTTATTTAATTAGACATGACAATTTTGGGTGTCTACATTTTGCCCCTCTTTGAGACAATGCAGCTTGTCGCGTTGTTTCAAAGAAGATAAGATGGACTGATACAGAGTTGCCCCAATATGGGAATGATATGCCCCCTCGAGAGATTGGATGAAAATGTCTGAAAAGATTGCAGACAATCTCTCGATAAGAAAGAAAGGCTAGAATGGACTGACCGAATAAAGTGACAAAGTCATGGGATGAAGAAGACTGACTTGGGAAATGAAGGCTAAGGCTAGGGTAGGCTATAAGATAGACCACGGGCAAAAGACATCCTCATTGTCATCTACACCTTCACAAGATCAAAGTGCAGAGTGAGAAAAGAGCAGCAGCAGTCAGCAGCGATGGCTTTCGTACACAGATTCGACCGCGTTCGATGATTTCAGAGGCCAGCAGAGGCAGGAGAGCCGGTAAGTACCACCAAACCTCCTTGTACTTTGACAAATTTAATTTTGTCATTAATGCATGTTAGTTAGAGCAATAAATGCGCTTAGGAATAGGGTACAAAAAATGTCAAAAATCATCTAGGCACGTCTGCGTTGGTGCCAGGCACATTTATGCAGGCTAAAAGAGCGTTTATGTCCAAAAAATGCAAGGTTTTGTCTTCTAGGTCAAATCGGCAGTTCTGTGATGAACATACGCTGTCGATTGGATAAGCTGCTGAGAGGATACACTCAAGCAGGTCCTCTAGGGAAGACTAGGCTAGATCAAGGCACTTTGTGATGAACAGGGAGCACCAGGATAGAGTACTTTGTGATGAACAGGGAGTACCCAAAGTATGAGTAGCACTTTGTGATGAACAAGGAGTGCAAGTGTGAGCAACACTTTGTGATGAACAGTGAGTGTCACGCACGTAGTACTTTGTGATGAACAGGGAGTACTACTAGGATAGAAGCAACACTTTGTGATGAACAGTGAGTGTCACTAGGATAGATAACCATATGCATTTAGATAAAAAAAGTAGCATTTTGTGATGAACAGTGAATGCCACCATAACTGACACAATTGATTTGTTTGACTGCAGGAGTATTTGCCTATGTTGGAGTCACGGGAGAGATTCTCGTCGACTCAAAGGTTGCGACCTGAGCTGACACCTGAGGAGCGAGCTGCCATTGAGGAGATGGGCTTGAGACATGTACTATATGTGCCTGAGTTTCGGGCAAACATGGGTTTGTTGACTGCACTTGCGGAGAGATGGCACTCAGAGACGTGCACCTTCCATTTGTTGATGGGTGAGATGACAGTCACCCTAGAGGATGTCTATAGGATATTGCAGATACCTATTGATGGAGATCTGATTCCATATGATCGTGACGGAGACAGGGAGGCATTGAGACAGGTGTTCTAGGATCCAGGACTGGAGATGAGGGTGGGACATGTGGCATGGGATACCATGACATGGATAGGATTAGCACTACCAATAGTGTTGGCAGTAGTTATCAGTGGGTTCCTCTGTTCGGATAGGGCGACACGAGGGGTGGTTGCAGGGGACACAGGGGCCAGGAGAGATGATCTTGGGGTGGGTCCTTCTAGGGCTCAAACTCCGTCGAGGCCAGCCAGCTCTGAGGAAGGGAATTCATCATAGCTGTAGAGGGCTCCCTGTGTATCAGTATTGTACCATTTTGTATGATGATGTAGACACCTTCAGGTGATTGTAGCCATATGATTTTGACATCATTGTATCATGACACTTTATATATATATGAGATGATTCATCTTTGCGGAAGCTATATGCATGCATACCTATGTGATGTATGTTTCTATGTGATGCTTATGATATGGATGCAAATATGTATATGATGCAATGCAATTTTTTTTTTGTTCTTTTATGTTTTATATGTGTATGCATGATGCAAATGTGAATGTATGTAATGCAGATGAATATGATAATGCAAATGTAAATTGTGCTAACAGGTGTTGTGTGCAGGATGTGATGGAGTTGTGATATCTATATGTATGTATGAAATGCTTATATGTGGTAATGCAAGTGCAACTACATGAAATGCAAATATTTTAGGTGTGTCATTATACTCAGTCATGTGATAGCAGGCTACACGGACTCAAGAAAGACGATGGAAGTCAATCAAGAAAGGGGGATGAAAGATAGAAGATATGAATGTGAAAGAGCTTCTTGTGCGTTATCATCATTGAGCTTTATTATGGCAAGTAGGTTATGGCAATCGAGGCATATGTTTGACCCAGAAAGTCATTGTACCTGTTTGCATGGAGATAAGACAGTCACAAACAAGTAATGCTCCAGTTCATACTAGACTCACAGTGTCCTCATATCCTTGGACAAGTCGTAGCATTACTTAAAAGACAATCCACAGACAGCAAATGCAAATAGGTGACGATACCCCATCCTCGCCTTTCTAGTCAAAGACATCCTGGAGATAGAATCTCTAGTCAAAGACATCCCAGAAAAGCTAAAAGACATGTCACCAAAAGACAAAAATCAAAAGAAAACCAAGACTCGACACCAACATCCACTGTAGTCCTCAAGTTGAGTGTCTCTTGTCACTTGTATAAGTCTTATTTGATTGTGGTCACAATGTTTACTTTCACAAAAAGGATAGATAGCACTGAACCATATGTTGTCTGAGTCTGTTGAAAGATTTGATTTGTTGAAGCTTATTGTTGCTACTGTCTCATCTAAAATTGACTGAATCCATGAAGCTGATACTTTATTGTGGAGAAAATGAAACTTTATTGCAGACTGGCGATGCAACTTTTGTTTTATTGCGGATTGTGCACAGATAGACTGAAGGAAGCTAGAAGAAACTGTACTCCTTGAAACATGTGATGCTCTGAGTTCCACACCCATTACTAGATGTAGGATTTGCCTTAGCCACAGATAGGATCTGATTTATTATGGATGGAAAGTGAGGTTTATTATGAATGGCTAACCAATCTTGGGTAGAACAATAACAAGCCATGATGGGAATGGGTAAGTTTACTATGGATGATTTGGTTGTGAGTGTGTGCAAAGTGAAGGGATGAAAGTGAATCCTGAAGGAGGGAGGAGCAATGTCTCTACGCATGGCGCTGGTGACCCAGTTTTCACCATGGTATTTGCCCAGGGAGCCACCAAAGTGGTTTTCACCGTTGGACGAAATTATTTCTCTTTACTTTTTTCGATTTTTCAATTTTTTTTGTGTCACAAGGCGCCTGTTTGCCAGGTTTTCACCAAGTAACGATTTTTTTGTTTTTATAATTTTTTTGTATTTTTGAATTAGGATATCCCAAAGAACTATGTGTAGAACTTGCGAAGGTGCATGTTGTTGATAGGATCCTCCAAAGGTTCACCTTCTGTAGTTGAGAGCTTATATGCCCCAGATCCATATGCTGCTGTAATGATGTAAGGACCAAGCCAGTTTGGTTCAAACTTGCCCTTCTTCTCTCTGTCTTGCTGATTCTTGGGGTTTTCTCTGAGAACCAAGTCACCTACCTCAAATGTGCGAGGCTTGACCTTGTGATTGTAGCTGTGACTCATTCATTGTTGGTAAGCCTTGAGATGATTAAAAGTAGTTTGTCTCCGTTCATCAAGCAGTTCTAGTTCTTGTAAGCGAGAGACCCTGTAATCTTCATCAGTGATGATGTTTTGCAAAGAGACCCGTAAAGAAGGTAACTTGACCTCAATAGGCAAGATGGCTTCAGCGCCATAGACAAGTGAGTATGGTGTAGCTCCTGTAGGTGTGCGGACACTTGTGCGGTAGGCCCAAAGTGCAGGATTGAGTTGGATATGCCAATTATGGCCAATGTCGTCGACTATCTTCTTGAGGATTTTAAGGATTGTTTTATTAGATGCCTCAGCTTGGCCATTACCTTGGGGGTAATATGGTGTGGAGAAATGATGGGAAATATGGAAGCGGTCACAGAGTTCATGAACATCCTGATTTTTGAAGGGACACCCGTTATCAGTAATAATGGAATCAGGAATACCATATTGGCATATGATATAGTTAAGGATGAAGGTAGCAATCTGTTTGCCAGTGACTTGTGTGAGAGGCACGGCTTCAATCCACTTTGTGAAATACTCTGTGGCTGTGATAATGAATTTATGACCATTGGAAGGAGGGTGAATCTTGCCCATGAGATCAAGTCCCCACTGACAAAAGGGCCAAGGAGACGCAAGTGGTTGTAGTTCTTGTGCTGGTGCATGTATGAGGTCTCCATGAATTTGACATTGCTTACATTTCTTGACAAACTGATATGAGTCTTTTTCCATATTGGGCCAGTAATATCCAGTCCTTATGAGTTTCTTGGCCAAGGTAGGACCACTAGTATGTGGACCACATATCCCTTCATGCACTTCACGTAACGCAATCTGAGCTTCGTCGCTTTCTAGACATCTAAGAAGAGTGCCATCAAGACCTCGTCGGTATAGGATATCAGCTAAAATGACATATCGAGAGGATTGGCGAATGAAGGTGCGACGTTGGTTATTTGATAGATTAGGAGGTAAGGTATTATCGCGAAGGTATGTGAAGATGGAACCATATAACTAGGATTCGGGACCAACAACACATATCATTTCAGTAGGAGTGATCTCATATGAAGGAACCAACAGGTTGTCCACCAAGAACTCATAGCAGGTTTCATTTTGAGGTAGATCAATCAATGAAGCAATTGTAGCCATGGCATCTGCAGCACGATTCTGCTCTCTTGGTATCTACTCAAAATCTATCTTTGTGAAGTGTTGTTTCAAATCATCCACCATTTTCTTGTAAGGTAGTAATTTTTAATCTTTTGTTTGGTAATTATTAGTTGCTTGATGAATGACAAGTTGGGAATCCCCAAAAACACGAAGTTCCTAGATCTTCCACTGAACTGCAATTCGTAATCCAGTTGTTAATGCCTCATATTCCGCTATATTGTTAGTGCAAGGAAATGATAAGCGGTATGATTTTGGTATAGAGTCACCTTGAGGAGTTATAAAGAGAATACCAGCTCCTGCCCCATGCTGTGTGTATGAGTCGTCAAATTACAGTTGCCATGGCCTTGCCCGTGATATTGTTAAAATGGATTCATCTAGAAATTCTGAATTTAGAGGAACATCATCAATCATGGGGACATCTGCTAATTGATCCGCAATGGCTTGTCCTTTTATTGCTTTTCTGTCCACATACTCGATGTTGAATTCACTAAGGATCATTACCCATTTGGCTAGTCACCCAGTAAGTGTTGCTTTATTGAGAAGGTATTTCAATGGATCTATTCTTGCAACCAACTTAGTCTTATGAGTGAGCATGTAATGTCATAATTTCTGTGAAGTAAAGACCACAGCGAGACATGCACGCTCGATTGGTGTGTAGTTTAGCTCATATCCCACCAATGTGTGATTGATATAGTATACTGCTTTTTCCTTGCCGTCAATGCTTCGTTGCGCTAGGAGTGCCTCCAGTGCTGTTGGAGTAGCTGATATGTATAGTAGCAAAGGCTGATCTGGAACTGGTGGCATCAAAACTGGCGGATTCAAGAGATAATCTTTGAGCGTCTGAAAAGCTTGTTGACAGTTATCATCCCATTTGAACTTGATATTTTTATGTAGCAGGTGCTGGAAAGGATTACACTTATCTGCAAGTTGTGCTATGAATCTTCGCATAGACTGGAGTCTCCCTTGTAAGGATCGAAGTTGACTGATATTTCTAGGTGGCGGCATGTCCAAGATAGCCTTGACTTTTGCTGGATCAGCTTCGATTCCTCTTTTGGACACAATGAATCCTAGGAGCTTCCCAAAGGTTACTCCAAAGACACATTTCTTGGGGTTTAATCTTACTTTGTATTTTTCCAATCGATCAAAGATGACTAAAAGTATGTCCAAATGTGTATCTCTGTCTATTGATTTACCCAAGAGATCATCAACATAATCTTCCACGGTAATGTGCATGAGATCATGAAAGATAGTGGTCATTGCTCTTTGATATGTAACACCTACATTTATTAGCCCAAAGGGCATGACATTCCAATAGAAAGTTCCCTAAGGACAAGTGAATGATGTTTTGTGTTGATCCTCGAGTGCAATCCTGATTTGATTATAACCAGAAAATCCATCCATTAAAGATAACATTTCATGACCTGTTGTGAGATCAACGATCAAGTCAATATTTGGTAATGGGAAGTCATCTTTCGGACAAGCTTTGTTGATGTCTTTGAAATCTATAAATATTCTGATGCTGCGATCTGGTTTACTAACATGTACTAAATTGGAGACCCATTCAGGATAATCAATTGGGTGTATGAATCCGACATCCAATAACTTCTCCAGCTCTGCTTTGACTAGTAATGCCACTTGTGGATGCATTTTTCTTAATTTCTATTTCATTGGCTTTGCCCCCGGTTTGACTGTCAAATGATGCATTACCAAATCCGAATCTAGTCCGGGCATATCAGCGTATGACCATGCGAAATTGATTTGTCGTTCCTTGAAGAAACTTATGAATTTTGACCTTTCAGACTCTGTCAATTATTGAGCCAGGAATATATTGTGTGGAACCTCTTTTGTACCAATGTTTGTCTTGATAGTCTCCTCTACCAACATGGATGACTTTTCCTCATACGAGGTTGGGAGAATGTCGAGCCTTCCATCTTCGGGTGCCTCAGAGAGGTTTTCGCCCTCAAATATGTCCTTTCTTTTTACTTTTTTGGGATCAGATAGTGCCATAGTGTGGTTTTCGCCATAAGACCCTTGATTTGTTCTTATTTTCACATTTTTGTGACTGGAAGGTCCGACACCCTCACAAAAATATGCCATGTTGTTGAGTTCTATAGTGTATCCTGCTTTATGGTCCCCAGGGGGAAGATCATCTCGAATGCCAAGGTAGTCAATAATAGCTTCATCATTTTGGAATGTGTCAAATTGTGCTGGTCCTTCATAATCCCAGTCAATGAGTTGGTGGTGAACAAGGGGAAGGCCTTTAATGTTTTCAGAGTTTGTGGGGTTAAGAGTGAAAATGTGGTTATATTCAGGTATATCGAGGCAATCGTCGAGGTCATCGATGGCACTCTCCTCATCAGTTTCGATCACAAGCGAATCCAAATTGTCGTCACTAGTAGCGCACTCTGGGACAGGTGTTCTCATCCTATGTGATTTCGACCTAGAACCTTGAGACGAAGACTGTGCGCAATCCTCCTGGGTTGTTTCTTGACCAACTCTGAACTTTTTATAAAATTCTTCTTCTTCTATAGGTTCATCTGGCTCTCTGAATGTCTCGGTGAGCTCATAGTCACTGGAGGATTTGTCTGAACCCCATTCCCATTCGTTGGAATCTGTGGAATAGCAATCCTCTTGTTGAACTTTGGCAACTTTGATTTGTGATGTCTTTTTATTCCTTTTAGTGTGGATCTTGGAAGTCAGAAAACCAAGTCCCTTCAAGCGTTCCCTTTTTACAGTCAATTCAGGTTGTAAGGGCTCCATAACGCCTTCTTTGCGTAACCCAAGAGGGCTTTTTCCATCATACCCGAATTTTTGTAGAATCTTGAAGCGTTTGCCATATTTCTCACAGGGTATATTGATCTGATCTTGTGTGTCATCTTCAATGTCTTTATAGAGCATTTTGTATAAATTTTCCTCTTCCAGTTCACCCCATCTTTGAAAGGTAGTAGGATCCCATTTGAATACCATGATGGATATTTGCTTGTTAGGATGTGACCTTCCATATTCTTTTGGAGAGCTCATGACTTGTCGTAAATACATGGTCTGATTTAAAGTGTATTCTCCCATGCCTTTGTCCTAAAATTTGCCTTTAAGTTCACCTTGTTTTGATGTCAAAGGTTTCAACGACTCAGGGTCAATGTATGCCGAAGAAGGAATAGCTTCACGATTACTGGGAATGATGGTCTCAGTATGTGATCTCAAGTTATTGCAATATATGAACGGATTAGGATCACCGTTAACTGTTACCTCAACTCCGTTGTGAGGAAACTTAATGCATTGGTGATATGTCGATGGGACTGCCCTCATTTCATGAATCCAAGGATGTCCTAGCAATATATTATAAGTGAGATCCAGATCTAGGACCTGACAAACCACATCCTTTGTGACTGGCCCAATTCTTAGAGGTAAGGTGACTGTGCCCTTGGATGAGTGCTCTTCATCATCATATGCCTTGATGGTGATTTGATTTGTTGAATTCACAGCTTTATCAGAATATCCCAATTGTTTAATGGTGCTCAATGTACAAATGTTTAGACTAGCTCCTCCATCTATCAAGACTCGCTTTATTCGATGTTTGTGTATGAAGGCTTCAACATGTAGTGGTGCATTGTGTGGCTGACTTACAGAGGCGTCATCGGCTTCTGTGAATGTAAGGGAATGTGGAATGGAAAGGTATCCGACCATGGCTTGAAACATGTCCACGTTCAGATCAGTAGGAATGGCAGTGTCTCTCAAGATTTTGTCAAGAATAGCTTTATGAGCGGGGGATATGCGTAAGAGCTCAAGGATGGAGATGAGCGCGGGTGTCTTCCCTAACTGTTCTACAAGGTCATACTCAGGTTTGGTTGATGAAGAAGTGGTATTTTTTGTGGAGGCACCTGGCAATGTAATTTTACCTCGACGAGCTATGACATGACATTCAGAAGTATGTTCGGAAGAAGATCCAACACCTCTTAGGACAATCTTGGGTCTCTGAGGAGGATTCTCAGGATTTTTGTTCTTGATGGTAATAGTAGAGATATGATTGTCCATCAAGATATGATTGATAGTTGAATCATAGTTGTAAGGTGCTCTAGTATAGTTGGCCTGATCATCTGTGACTTTGGCTTTTCCCTTGTCGTGCTTTGGGAATGGTTCCTTAAACATCTCATGTTCTTGATTGGATGAGTGTCCCTCAATCTCAATATCACCTCTATCAATGAGATCTTGCACAATGTTCTTCAGTCGATGGCAATTTCCTGTCTTATGACCCTTGCTCTTATGAAATTCACAATACTCATCATCACTCCACCAATTTGGTTTGACCTTTGGTTCATATGGAGGAAAATCTGGAACTGTGATCACTTTGTTTGCCACAAGCTTTTTGAAGACTGATTCAAGTGGTTCTCCCAATGGGGTGTACTTCCTTCGTGGTCTAGAAGTTGTTTGAGTATTCACTTGATTGTTTGTAGAACTTGATCCCGAAAAGATGAATTGGGGTTGCACTGTATTGGCATCAACAACACCATCATTGACTGTGTTCTTGTTTTTATTCCAAAATCTTGGCTTGTCTTTTCCTTTAAAGTCATCTTTGTTCTCCTTGAATATCTTAATGACTCCTTGTTCAATTAGAACCTTTTCTGTTGCTAAGCCTTTTTCAATGACATCCTTGAAGGTGGAAAAACAAGCTTTCCTTAGATCATAGCCAATGTCCTTGTTAACATTTTGTGTGAACATCTCTACCATTTGTTTTTGTGGAATTTCACAAGAGCATCTGCTGGCTAGATTTCTCCATCTTTGTAAAAATGATGCAAAAGATTCTCCCTCTTTTTGCTTAGTATTGCACAAAGTAGTGATTGATATGTCTATCTCTATATTGTAAGAGAAATGTTGAATAAATGCCTCTGCTAAGTCACCCCATGACTTAATACCAGGTGGTAGTTGGGAGAACCATTCCATAGCTTGATCGCCTAAGCTTTGTGGGAACAATCTCATCAAATATGTCTCTTCTGCCGCTACCTCAATGTAAGCTGTGAAAAATTGTCTTATGTGTGCCTTGGGGTCCCCCTTTCCTCTATACTTGTCAAATTTAGGCGTCACAAAGTGTGCAGGAAATGGAGGCATTGGAATGCTCTTGTCAAATGGATAAGGACATATGTCTCTCATTGTGTATGTTGGCTTTGGTGTATTTATGTCCTCGATTTTCTTTTGTAAATCTCTGATTTGTTGCTCCAAATTGCTCTTAGGTGGAGATCGACTTCTTGAACCATATCCCATGTTTGAGGCACCAATTGGAGGAGGGGCCTATTGCATATATGGATGATATTGATCATACACATGTTCATATGGAGGAGGTCTATATTGATGCAGCATATATGGAGCACTTGGTATAGCTTCATGTTGAGGAACACCATATCTATTTTGTGCATGTATACCATATTCTACAGGCATGTCATGTTCTATTGTGTTGCCCCCAAATTTGACACGGGGTTTCCTTGTGTCCAAATTTTGAGCATGCCTTTGAATGTCCAATTGTTTTGGTTGATCCATAGCTTGAGCATATCTATTTGCATAAGATTTCCATAATGGTCTTCGAAGGTAAGTATCATATGCTTGACCATGTGTATGTGGGACTTCTGGTTTTTTAAGCAAAGTTGATGGTGATTTAGGTACCATATGTGGTCCTCTATTTCCTCCACTATTAGGTCTCCTTTGATCCATGTTGGAGTGAGTTTGTTGCAAAGGTCGGTTTTCCATTATTTGAGACATGTCAAAATCATGAGGTATCTTAGCTCCATTTTGTGCCATCATGTGTAAGAAGTATTGTCTATCCCTCCTCATTATTTCTTCAACCAATCGATTGAAATGGGGATTCATAATGGATTCTTCTACATCTGCTGAATGTATTGAAAAGTTGTCCACATTGTCATTGTGTGTAGCATTGTTGTTTGTAGTGTCTGCGTTTTCCACATTTGGAATGTTTCTATAAACATCCATGTCAGGCAATGTAGTGTGCTCAGGATTGAAAAATAAATCATTGTCATACTCATAAGAACTCATGTTTGCGGACTCTTGAGCCTCTTTAGTTTCTCTCCTAGATTTTTGAAGACGGGTTTCAACCATGAACTAGGTATTGACCAAGATGTGAGAGACTAGATGAAAGTGGAAAAAGTTCGGAAGACCAAGAGTTGGATGGAGTGTAAATGAATCTGAGGTGTACTCGCAATGTCCAAAGTGTAAGACCAAGTATGTATGTAGTAGAGTAGGTGTGACTTCCAAAGAGAGGATAGTTTCTCTTGATGAGGTAAGCTGACCTTGACTCTAAGTAAGACCAAATGAGACCCAAAGGTAAGAAACCTTGATGAGGGACCACTTAGCAAAGTGTTGTTGTATGTAGTGTGTTGACAAAGTATGATGAGGACAAGCAAGTGACCTTTTGACTCAAGTTTAGACAAGTATGAATGTAAAATGAGATGTGAAGCAATGATGGACTATGTGAGACCCAAAGACAGGTTGAATGCTAGATGAAACCTGAAGAAACAACCTAGGAAGCTCAAGAATTCCGAAACTGATTTCTTTTGTTTGTTGGACTGTGAAATTTTTCAATTCTGGACACAGACGCTTCTGTATACTTCACAGACGCGATTCCCAGACACATACGTGTCTCTATTCGACACAGACGCTGCTAGACACACAGACGCTATTATGCCCTTCACAGATGCGTTTAGATGACCCAGACGTGGTTAAAACAGACACAGACGCATTTCTATAAACTTTGTGCAATTTTTTCCAATCAGTGAAGTCGTTTTGTTGTGACCAAATCTGATTGTTTGACTATTTTTCGTGACAAGAGGACACAATGTTGATGAGGACTCAATGTTTGCAAGTGTTTAGGCTCCAAAAGTGTGTTGTTTGATGTAAATGTTTTGCATACACTTGAAGACACAAAAGACACAATGTTTTGTTGTTTGCTCTTGATTGTTTGAATGTTTAACATAAGTCAAGCACAATTCTTATGGCTAGCCAAGACAATAGTTGTTGATCCCACATAGGGTTTTACCCCCGAGGCTACGCTATTCAGAGCGGATACTTAGATGCTTGACCTCACTGGCTCCACCCTCGGCACTCACTTCTTGGGTCAGCCAAGCATCAGTCCCCATGAAAACTCCCCATGGTGAACTTTGTATCTCTACTAAGAACCATATGTGTGTGGGCCACTACCAGAGGTCCGACCTCCTGCCCCAACAACTAGAAGGATTTGGGCTTCTAAAACAAAAAGGTGCTAGTAAGGGCATCCGCTCGTGTGGCCATACATGCGGCACTTTCAGCTCTGTAAATATAGAAGGCTCCCAGCCGGTAGGGGTTACGCCCTACAAATGATCAAATAGATTTGATCAAATGGGTTTATGGGGAGACATAGTGTCGGTATGAACTAATCAGCACACGTTATTCATAGTTTTCACCATGAATACAATTGATTATAGTGGTTCAGAAGAGGTGGGTTTTCCTCGCTACCACTTGGGTCGTTCTCTTCTCACTAGTAGTCCTAATGACCACACGGGAAGACAGGCCCTCTAAAGATTAAACAAAAAGAGCCTATTGCTCAAGACACAAAAGACAATGATTCAATTTTAGTGCACCAATGGAAGTGTTTGCTAATCTATGAAAACAAGGCACACAACAAAAATTCAAAACCCTAGCCAAAGACCTGCAACAAAAGTTGTTAGTAGTTTGGGTTGTTTGGCATAATCACCCCTTCCTGCAAACACACAAGTTAGGTACATTTTAAAAACCCAAAAGACTTTGTGACATAGGGGCCTTCAACAAAACATTTTTGCTTCCAAGACAAGCTGCACCAATTTAGTTAGCTAGATCTGAAAGTGTTAGTCCAAAAATAAACCAGATCTAAAACCCTAAGTGCAAAATCCAAAAATTGAATCAATGAAAATTTCAAAAATTTGAAACAGTATATACACAGACGCTGTTACCCTCAACACAGACGCGTCTGGATAACACAGATGCGGTTCTGTGATGCACAGACGCGGCTAAAATTCACAGACGCTCCTTCCAGACACAAACGCGGGTATAAATAACATAGACGCGTTTCTGAAACACAAACGCTCCTTTCTGAAACCTACAAAATAAAATTTGTCAAAAACACAGACGCGATTCCAGATTTCGCAGATGTGCCAAAAAATCAAAGACGCGATCCAAAAGTTCGTAGACGCAGAAAAACCTAAAATGCTGTCAAAAATGTCCGATCTGCAACTTCAAAAATGCAAAATCTGCAACAAGGAGGTTAAATGCAAAGGGACAAGAGTCCCACTAGGCATGCCAAAATGTTTATGGTGAAAATGGATACAATAATAACAAGATTGAAAGGCTAAATGAATTCAACCACAAAAACCCTAGCCTAACAACAACAAAGATCCACCATAACATATGAAGATTACCTAAGACAATGTAAATAAAACAAAATCACAAAGATTATATCATCACATGTCTAATAGGGTTTTGAATCCCCATTCTTCCTATCTCCATTGATCTTGCTTGATATTTTTGCTCTCAGATTTTATGTGCACAAGAGCTCAACAAAGAACGGAATGTGGTTGCAAGTAGGATCATAATGTAGCCAAAATGATCATTAGAATGATTGATTAGGGTTTGATAATGAAGGAAGCATCTCCTTAAATAGAAGACACAATATGAAATGGAGGGATAAGATTAAGAGGTGTAAAAAGGAGGTCGGCTAGGATTAGAGGGTAGGTAGAGGAAATAATAAAATAATGAAAGAGGTAGGTAGGGTAGGAATCAAGAGATGATTGACATGTGTCATGGGTAGAAAAGGCTAATGAATTAATTAAATAAATAAAGATTTATTTAATTAATAGAGGAAATGAGATCAATTAAATAAATAAAATATTTATTTAATTTAGGAAAAGGGTAATTTAAATAAATAAATGTATTTATTTAAATGAGAAATAAGGCTAGAAGAGGATAAATGAATTAATTAAATAAATAAAGATTTATTTAATTAATAGAAGAATTAGGCTTAGATAATTAAATAAATAAAATATTTATTTAATTAGACATGACAATTTTGGGTGTCTACAGGAACAATAGCGCTAAAGTACCAACTTGCGAAGGCACTAAAGCGAGAACAATGGCGCAAAAGCACGACCTGTATGTCAATTAAAATCAGAAAAGTTAGTAGTTTAATAGAAATCTCTCTCCATGACTCACGTCGGGTTCAACAAATGATGCTCTGCAAAAATGAGGATTGTTAGGATAAACAAACACAAACAACAAACAAGAAACCAATTGTTACTGTTAGTGTTAAAAATCACAAATTAAAAATAGTACACACAAAACATAAAGCTTAATGAAACTAAGAAATGCAACAAGACATCTCCAAATGCCCTCCACCATGTTTATAGCTTCTCCTCCCTTGTTCCTCTCCTCTCCAAGTTCCCAAATGAGTGTACCTTTGAGTAGCTTTTTTCTCTATATTTTGGATGTCTTATGGAGATTCAAGAGTATAAATTGAATGATCATAAACATGCAAATGTGAACAAGCTAAAATGATATATTATGTAATTAACTGATTAATTTTATCCCAAAATAACCATGTGAGATGATTGTGCTAAATACACTCTAAAATTCACTATAAGCTAGATGCATACAAGCTTCAAGATTATAGATGTGCTTGAGAATGCTTGAGGCTTGAGGATTTTAAAATGAGGAATATGAGCTTTATTTATAGTAAAATGGAGCAATGGATGGTTGAGATTGAGTAATCTCAACAAGGGTCAGGATTGAAAGTTTTAAGATCCATGTGAGGACTTTCAACCCAATCCTAGGATGACAAATGTCAACAAGAGATGGGTTAAGAGGAGAGGGCATGACTTGAGGGTTAACTTGGGAGGCAAGGTTAATGTTGAGTTGAAAGAATAAAGCCATTATTCAAGGAATAATGCCTTTATCCAATGGATAAACTCTTGTGCAAGAGTTAGTGAGGATAACCATGGCCAACACAATAAATGCTTGAAGAGACCCATGGGTTGAATGAGGGTTGAGTTAGAGGTAAAGTCTCTAACCATGGGAGCAAGTGGATTTTAACCATAAATGGCTATGCAAGAGCCATTAATGGTCATGTAAGAGCCATTAGTGGTTTGGAAGACTTTAGGGGTTAGCTTGTTGAACACATAAAGCATTAAATGCTTTTCAAAGACTTTGGAGTCTTTGAGAAGTGACTTCAAGTTGCTTAGGAATGTGAAAATAATTAGGGGATGGATTAGGATAATTAGGAATGATTAGGAAGTGGTTAGAAGGGTCTAGAAGGGGATTTAGGATTGCAAGTGGGTTTGGTGGGTGAAGGAAAATAGGATTTAATTAAAATAAAATTAATTTATTTCAACTTGTGGTTGCAACTTGCATTTGTAGGAGAATGCAAGTGGGGGGGGTTTAATCATTTAAATAAATGTTTTAATTATTTATTTAAAAGAGGAAAGGGGATTAAATTAAATAAATAGGATTTATTCATTTAATTTATTGTGAATTTGGTGTAATGAATGAATTAAAATAAATTAAATAATTTATTTAATTAATAGGAGAATGATTGAAGATGAATTAATTAAATATTAATTTAATTAACTGTTGGCTAGTTGATTAAATAATCAAATAAATAGTAAATATTCATTTGATTAAGTGGACAAATTTATGTGACTACATTATCTATTTGTAAAAAATATCAAATATTATTAATTTATATATAAATTATTTCTATTCATATAATTATACTATTAAGTTAAATAATGATATCTCAAATAAAAAAAATTATGATGTAAATTTTAGATATTTAAGTTATATAGGTAATCAAAACATCTTCCACCTATCATCCTCTCCCTTCTATCCCACATATACCTCACCACACACATATATAAATGTATATAACTTGTGTAGCATTATAAATTGTACACCCCTAATTAGGGTTATCCAATTTCACACTTAGGTTAACAACAATGTTAGGGTGTCCCATTGCATCTTGCATTTATAAGGCTTTTTCAGGTATTTAATTATTATTTTAATTAAATCTAAGGTTATCTTTCAATAACTCACACATCATAAAAATTGGGCCCCTAACCCTAGATGTGCCCCTTTTCTTTTTATTTTAAATTATTCCTAATAATATCTTGATTTAAATGTTCAAGGCACATTTTCACATATATGCACATATTGGATTGACCTACCATGTTTATTTGACTTTATAATCATGATATCTCATATCCCTAGAAAATTCGAAAAAAGTCAATCAGACTGTGGTGGTAGTATTTCAGTTCTATACTATTTTCCTTGAATTTTGAGAGCTTAATTTGGTGGTATTATAATGTTCAAATCTTGCTTTGTGTCAATTTTTATTAATTCTAAGTCGGCCTTGTAAGGGTGAAAAATTTAGGTTTTGACTTTTAGAGGGAGAAAACCAATATTTTTTTCTTGGGATGACCATTACATGCAAAAGAGGGGGAATCCAATAGATTCAATCACAAATCAACAGAGATCTAGATCGAATATTGATTGAATTGATTGATTTGATTTTGGTGTCTCTTTTGTAAGTTGAATTTCTTAATTAAGATAGTGTTGGAAATGAAGAAAAAAAAATGAAAATAATAAGCTACAAATTCAAGATTGAGTTGTATACCTAGATCTAAGAAATGTTTATAAACTTGGATCTATTCCAAAAAAAAAAAGCCTAAAATTTGGGGACCATGGTGCCTGTTGCCATGGTCCTCCATACTTTCTATGCATAGAAGGAGGAGTTATTTATCACTATAAATAAAGATTATACTGAAGATCGGACCTCAATACCTATTTTCTACACACAAAAACAAGGGGAAATAGGTTGGGAATAAGGGTTTGCCTAAGTCAAACCCGAGTTGATGAATCAACCTTGAATGAAATGTTGCAAATACTAAAATAAATAATGGAAATATATACCTCATATCTACAATGACTGATTATGATGCTTTTCTTCTTGAATGTAATCACGTATGTTGTACGAAATGTAATGAACATGAAAAAATGCTAATCAAACATGTGTGCTTGCTTATGAATGATGTAAAGTTGCTCCACAATAGATAGATGAAAAATATCCTGCCTTGAAGACCTCTAGAAATGCTTGATGATGAATGCTTGAATGCTTGATTTCTTGTGCTCTCAATTTCACCTATCATGAACGTATCGTATCAAAATGAGAGGGGAAAGCCTCCTTATATAGTTGCCTATCGAAAAATCATGTTAATTTTCTGACATAGGCCGACATGGAGAAAGGTTTCCTACTCAAATTTCAGATGGGGTAAAGGGTTTAAATTGGGTCAAAATTAGGGAGGACCATGGCATGGAACAATGGTCCCAATGAGGACAAAGGTGCAATGCCCTAGTCATATCCTAATATGGGCCTAGGAAAAAGGGACAATGCAAGGTAAAATGTAATGGATACTTTTCTCATCTTGTATGTTTTGTCTAAGGCCATTCATGTACCTGGCCAATTTCTCCACTTCATTCTCATGCTTCCTAACCCTCAAACTAAGTTTTTTTAATTCCTTAGTGTATGCATTGACATCTAACTCCTTTTGTTTCAAAGTTTGCAGTCTCTTGTGGATTTGAACTTCATAATCCCCTGGTAGAAATTGAGCCTTAAGCCTTATCTTCATATGCTCCCATGAAGTTATATTCTTCTTACCTTCTTGTACCCTTTCTTCTTGCATCATGTTCAACCAAACCAATGGTGACCCTCTCAATCTTGACTTGGCCACATTCACTCTTTTCTCCTCTGCTACCTTCCTATAATCAAAGTGATTATTTAGAGCCTCTATCCAATCTAGCAACTCTTCTCCATTGAGATTTCCTCCATAGGTGGGTAATCCATCCAAGTTATCTTTGGAGATGGATTTGACTGCATCAAAGAATAGTTTTTGGTTTTGAGGCATTACTACTGCTGCTTGTTCCTCTCCATCTTCCACTTCTTCATGTGTCTCATCTTCCCATTCTGTCTTAACCTTCGCCTTCTCCTTCTTAACATCTCTGGTTCCGTTGCTTCCTTCTGCATCCTTCAATCCTTCTATCATCTCTACCACCATTTTTCTAATGGCTTCTGGAGTCAAAACCCTTTGGAGGCATTTAACTTTCTTCTGATTCTTCACAATCTAACATACACCAAACCTTTCAAAGAATGGCTCTGATACCACTCTGATGTAGAGAGTCTTGAAGCTTTTCCTATTCACCTTCTTGGTTTCTTGGCTTACTCAACCCTCTAACTCCTCAAGTCCATCCAATGCCACTTGATTAGGGTTTTTTTATCTAGACCTCCAAGGTCTGATCCATTTCAGCTTGACTCCAAGGTATAGCCACTGATCTTAGACAATCAACTCCTCCTATTGAGGTTGCCACCTCAATCTCTACACACCACTCCTAGGGCTCCAAAAATTCCTGCAAGGATCACAACACACCAACTCCTAGAATGGGTTAAATATGCATTTAGATAGTACCTTTGAAGTATTTTAGGGGTTTTAGCACCTTTGGTCCCTTCGCAAAGCTTTTTTAACCTCACTTTGACTCTACTAGTTACAAATAGGACTAATTCAATTAGCCCACCTATACCAGTTTTTAGGGCTTAGTTTACAAACTTCCCAGACAAGGCCACAAACAAATTGCAGAATCAATTACCCTATTCTAAGTTGCATAAAATATTGAAGAATTGCATCTGGTTTTTCTTTACAACCATGTGAACTAAAACTTCCCTATTTTCAAGGGTTTAGGCCTACCCGGGTGACTGGGAAATATGTCTTTGGAAAGATTCACTAGTCAAATCATCTACTCAAATCAATTGAGGATTATTGAAGGGTGTTCATAGGGCTTTCAAACCATAGGTTCATTTCCCTACAACCAATCCACACGTGCTTATAATTGGCACATCTTCTGCTATCCTAGCTCACTAACTCCTAGCAGTGAGCCTAGGGTTTCATTGTAGCTCCTCCACTAAGGCCTGCAAAAAAAAAAACCTACTCTAAACTTATGTACAAAACCTGACCTATCATTCCACTTTATTTCAACAAGTTCCATCATTGGATGCTCAGGTTAGAACCATTTTACTCTTAAACCCTACTTTGCAAGGGTTTTACACCTAGTTACAAAGAATGGATGATATCTCTACAACTAAAGACAATAAATCCTACTAATAAAACTTATTGGAAAGTAAATTCAATTAAATCTCATGCCCTGTAATGATATCCTTCTGTCAATTCCGTAACGTACCAAAGCAACAAAAATGAAAAAAAATGTCAAAATAGTGAACAAAACAAGATTTCTTGAAAACACAAAACTTGTTCTTGCATTTCAAATTCTCCAACCTGTACAATGAAGTATATTTTGGCTTATATTCTGATGGTTTAGTTGGTTGAACTAACTTTGCAATGCCAATCATAAAAAATGAATGTTTTACAAAAAGTTGCAAAATGTTGCTCAACAACTTTTACATCTTTGGACACCTGAGATGCAACTTTTTATTCTAGTGCATTTCAAAGCTTCTGAAGGCCCTCAAGAATCCTAGAAGACCTAAACACAATACAATAGACCCCTATTACATGTTGACAATGATCCAGAGTACTACTCCTGGGATCGACCTTAGCATTACAACTTCCTAGGTTGATAGCATCCTGATCACAAATGCCATAATCAAAACTTGGACAACTCAACCATGGCTCTACCAAGTCCCAAATATTTGGTCCATTATTACATCATAAAATACAACACACAAAACTTAGAAGAAAACAAAAATTGCATGCTTGGAGTGTTAGGTGCCCTGCACTAGTAAGGAGCAATATAAAAAGGGGAATGGAGTGATGAGGCACAACATCTAAATTTATATTGAGAAAGAGCATGAGATTAGTTGTAAGAGATCTATTGTATTGATCTTGAAAAAATTCCTTAAAATCTGTACGATTTCCAAGAGAATGAAAATAACTACGATGAAAGAGACAATACACATTTCCATGTTTGTTCTTATAATTATTGATATATCTTATGATATAAAAATCAACATTCTTATTGTATTTCAACCTCTAAAGGATTCTTGTAGTTATTTTATTTGGAATGTCATCATGGATAGGTCTTGTCTTTTGAGATGTAGGGAAAGGTATAATAGTGGAGGAAGAGGGATATTTTTCTTATGGTAAAATAATTGGCATGGAAGGAGGAGGTTTGTTTGATGAAGACAAATTTATAAATGGAGGATAGTTTCCATTTTTTGCAAAGTACTCCTTAAGCATGTTAACCTTAAGAATATCATCATAAATGTTGATGAATTTGGATATCATAAACCTTTTGTAGTAGACTATGAGGAAGGGTCTTTAGGGACGTTGATTCCTCATTCTTATTTTCTAAGTCCTTGTCCTCTAGAGCCTTGTTTTGAAATCATATCATAGAAAACCTCATAGGATTTTTTCAATCATGAAGGAGAAGGGATTTCATTATGAATTTATTCAAAATTTGTTATGTGAGGACATGTTGAATGACCAAAAAGATGAATAGATGAAGAAGGGATATCCTTTGTAGGGAGATTCTCCTTTAACTCATCATTATTCATATCCTCTTTGATAGGTTGGAAAGGAAGATCTTCATCATCTAAGGCTTCATTTTTTCTTAGTAATATGTTAGGGGATAGATCATGAATGAAGTTCATAACATAATATTTCCTACGAATATATTGATCAAGATAAGCTCTGGGAGAATAAGGAGCATTTAGAGAGATTGATATACCAACATGTTTACCTTAACACCCTTGCCCTAAAGTATCTTTATTAGAAGAAATAGTGTCATGTTGCTCCTTAACGTTTCCTCTCCATTAGAGAGATCTTTGACAAGTGTATTTATTATATCCTCATTGAGATAAGATACCCTAGGAGAGGTATAAGTGTTATCATTTTCAATGTCATCTCTAGGATTGTCACAAATATTTTCCACTAAAGCCTTGATGAGATATACATATTCTATACAGTTCTTTAATACTATCAATATGTAACCACATGAAATATGGACAAAATCCTTGAACAATGATTTATAAGTAGAAAATATTGTTGAAACCCTTATTATTCAATATGTGAAGGTACAATGAAAGAATAAAAGCAACATGAAATGAAAAAAGATATTATCCAATACATGATTTTGATCAAAATTGTTAATAATTAATATAATCACATGTGAAATGTCAAAATAATATATTTTATAAACTCCATTATTAAAAATCAGATCTGAAAATATAAAATAACAAATGTGCAAAAGTTTTAGTTTCACCAAAATGTAAGG